>NW_019104298.1:0-42952 GCF_001856785.1 Myzus persicae
AACACCATATTGTTGGGAATATACGTACTATTGATAATTATTAATAGTCTGGAATATCCGCGGGTTATCATGTGAAGTGCGTATCGATGCTCGCGAATCATGATAGAAATAACTTTAATAACTCATGTCGCGAATATTCTAGACAGGGAACCGGTCTACGACTCGCCACGGCCTAGCAGTCGTCAGTTCGCCTTGGTATTGGTGAATTGTCCGTACGACGAAGAGACACACGACCCACAGCGTCGACCGTCCGACAATACGAGTCTAGTTACTAGACTCAAGTAGTCAAGTAGCTATTGAGTTAATATTTTTGTGCTTATTGTAAGTTATGAGCAAATAAATAAATAAACACCAACAATACGAATTACATTTTGTAACACCATGTGCAATCGATTTTTTGTCTCCAAAATTGAAATAACGATTTTATATCCATCAACTTTTCATGTTATTACATAAGAAAAAACCACATAATGTTTCCATTCAAATAGCAATTTAAATATTCTGTTCTATATTTTATTAATGTTTTCAACTGAATACCTTATAATTACATTTGATTCTTCTGTATAAAAATACACAAAAATTCAAGTATTAATGCTATTGACAAATTAACCAAAATTGTAAGATTAAATTTATTATTTTCATACTGCTGTATATTATGATAAGAAATTCAATAAAATTGAAAATTATAATTTAGGAAATTAGATCTTTTTCAGTAGGCAATCACTCTTCATGTCATATACTACATTACTACATACTAATTTAAAAAAATAAATAAACTTTTTATCCCGAGTTGCCGAGTTAAGTTACCTATTATTTTTCCCGTATTAACTTTTAACTAATCGAGTTAAATTAATGATTTGTTAACTGTCAACTTTTAACTTAACTCCACTTAACTTGAGTTAATTATTTTCATTAACTTGCCCACCTTTGGACTTACATGTGCTGATTATAGGTAGGTACTTATTTGTGGTTTCTGATAAATTATCAGACTTTTCTCAGACTTTTGTCAATTTCAAAGGCATGGAATTGAAAACTTTCTATTTCACTAACAAGCTCTTCTTTATTTAGATCATCCGGGTAACTGTCAGCTAATGTTTTAGCTCTAACTTGTAAAGTTGTAGAATCTATTTCGTTTATTTGAGAACCACTCAAAAAACCAAATTTACTATTAACATCTTTCAATGCATCAAATCTGCTGTTCATTTCACTAAGAATTCTGTCAATTATTTCCATGAGAGAACCTCTGAAAAGTTCTTCCTGTGTTATACCGAATACCTCATCTTCACAGATTTCTCCAGGCATCGTCTTCTTTTTTCTTTTTCTTTTTTCTTTAAAGTCAGTTTCTAAGCCATTGTTTTGAGCCATGATTTTGGCATCTGCCATTGCCTCTGATACCAAGTTTTCTCTTTTTGATGACAACAAATTTATTAGCCCTTGTATGTTTCTCATTGCTCTTTCGTTTGTTCCTCTAAAAGGACTCCCTTGCTTTGCTAAATATAAAATTGCATCAACAATACAGTGTAAAACTTCTTTCCAGTGAGTTTCTTCTTTTTGAATTGCGTCTTGGAGTTCTTTGTCTATGCCTCCCATTCCGAGAGATGTTTCTAAAGATTTCCACGTACAAAAGTAATGTTTATGATTGGAAGAATTCTCATGTTCTGGTATTTTGTCACTTAGTTTTTTCCAATTTCCTAATCCTTCTTCCTTGGCTAAGGATGACATTTTAGACTCATGTGAAAACATATGAGAAAACATTCTGCAAGAAATGCAATATAAAGAATTTTTAGTCTCACTGTAAGCTAAAAAAGATCGTTTCACCTTCGATCCATTTTTTAAAACTTTATAAAACCAATCTTTAGTTAGAGTTCGTCCATCTCTTTCACTTTTTGAAAAGTCCGGCGTATAGTTGCTGTCAATCCTCATTTTAGTAATGTAACACCTATCAGTATCAGATAGATATTTTGGCCATGTACCAGGATCGTTAAAATCAAATTGAAAGTCAGGTTCTAGTTTCTTGTTTGAGTTTGTTGAAGTCGATGAGTGTGTTTTTGTTAAAATCGTTAAAGAACTTTCGAAGGAAGGATTAGTAACGCTATTATTTGCTATTAAATTTATTGATGGGTGTTTTAGTATCGAAGATTCTGAAATAGTTGTAACGATAACTTCATTCTGGGAAGTTTCATAAATAGGAATTTCTGCATTCTAATTTTTTTCCATTACATTTGAAGTGGGTGGTACTAAGTACTTTGTAAAAGTGCCTTTTAACTTGATTAGCTCCTTCTCTTTTTTTAATCTATTTTTCCTGTACTCAGCACCAGATAGTTTTTTACGGTCAGCCATTATGATTTTATAAATCTAAAAAAGAGTTTATGCTTACTATTTAACTTGAATACGACTACTAAAATATTTACATTATTTATTTTAGCAAAGTTGGTACCATTTAAAATAATTGTTGGAGAAAATCAATTAATTTGGAATCAATATGTTCTATTGATAGAACGTTTTGTTTTTATAAAAGATAATTGGAAACAAAAAATTCTATCACTAGAACCTTTTGTTTCCAAGCTAGGAATTTTAAAGTTATTTAATATTTTGAGTAATTAAAAGAATTTATTTTTAAAATACCTATTAATAAATCGATAGAACGGAAGTTTGTGGATTTTTTGATGCCAAATATTTCAAAATCGCTTGGGCGAAAATACGATATTTCAATTATTGAACCTTAAAAACGCTCTACTGAACAATTTAGATATTGTCACATAGAACTCTTTGATTCCAAGCCCACGATATGTAACTATATAAACGGTTGGTTTAACGCATGGCTCAAGCCACGTTTTACAACACACTTACGAATTTTTTTACCGTAAATAAATTTTAATTATTAAAAATTTTCTTACCGTATTTACAACTCTAAGATGTTGAATATGTAGACACTTTGTACACTTTCACGTCACACGTCAGTCGTCGAATCACGAATCATAAAAATAAATGATTATAGTGTGATCGCGCTAGTACATTAAAAATATAAAATGATAATCAAAACTCATGAACATAGATCTATGTTCACAAACAACCGCACGATCAAAGATAACACTAATTACTAATAATTACTAATACTAATTTTTCCCAGAATACGACGATAGCTGCAAAACTACCGATAACATTATATTATTACCTATACTACAGAATAAATGAATTACAGTGACAAATATTAATTGTATTGTTATTTTGCCATATCAAAAATTGCGGCTTGCGGATACCCGACGTCGACCGTCGTTATTGTGGTATAAATAAGTCGGCGGTACGCGCGTATAATTATCGTAGCATTTCAAAGTGTTAGAAAAAAAAAACGTTTTTATATTTTGCCGCCCCTAAAAATTTGCCGCCCGGGGCAAAAGACCCCCCTAGCCCCCCCTTAGCTGCGGCCCTGCTGATAATACATGGGATCTTGTGTTTAATAAAGCTGCAAGTTCTGAATTGAATAGATTTATTCAAAATCTTAATTTAAAAAAAATTATTGTCCATTATGATAAAAGAGTATTTATTGTTTTTCTATTTTATATAATTGTACATAGATTTAAAATCGGGAAATAACAATATTTTATGATTATAATGTATGTGATAGTCCAAATTATTTTAAAATTAAGAGGGTTTAACAAAAGTTAAATATTTAAGTTTGATGTTAGATTGTAATATTAAATGGAACGAACTATTTTGTTGGACCAAAATTCTCTCCTTAATACGATGCAAATTGTTTAAACATCAATTTATCAATCTATTCTGCGTGGTGGTACATCTGAAAAAAAGTTATTGGTACCTAACCACTAATTTCATAACAAAACAGTGCTGTTCATAACTGCCTTAATAAAACATATCGTTTCAGATCTACTAATAATAATAATTTTAAGGAACGAAGTGTACATCAGCTTGATTTTCTGAATAAAAAATATTCTATGTCCTTCCTTCATACTGAAAGATCACTCTTAATTGGATCCATATATAAGTAAACTTAAATCTTTAAGATATGATTTAAATAGGTACTAAGTACACAAAAAAATATAAGGTCAGAAATTTGTTAATTATTTAGAACCTACATATTTCAATTATCAAAATAATAATTTTAAGAAACATCTTAGACTTAGAGTAAATAATAATATTAATATAAATAAATCTTTATCAATTTTTTTTTATTTCTGAACTGTTAATTTAAGAAATTACTTTGTATTTTGTAATTATTTCTAATAAATTGTCTATATTTCTATCATTGTAAATGTATATAGTTTGTAGATATCTGAGAAAATAACTCTCTACCTTCAACTTAAGCTTTGATTGTAGAAGGCAGATAAACCAAAATGTTTCCAGAATACATGTTGGCGTAATTATATTCTTTTAATAAATGGTTATTTAATATAAATAAATAAATACATATATAAGAAATTATAGACTTCATTTTAAATAAATATACTTTGAGAAAGTATTTATAACACTATATTCAAGTACATTTATCATTTTGTTTGTAAATTAAAAAAAATATTGAATTATCATTTATTACACATAAAAAAAAAGTTTGAATGAGACTATTACGTTCTAAGCATACCAATTTGATTAATTGTATTTATTTTAATAGAAACTTTTTACAAACTATCTTATAATTTGTACTAAAACTGTTGATAAAAAGTTCTATGATATTTTAATATAAACTTTAGGGTTAAAGTAAAAATTCATAAATCATGAGTCTTGATCTATAGTCTTTGCAAAAAAAAATATGTAAGTGTTAATTTAGCATATCAAAGCACACATGTAATCACAGTATCACACCAATGGACATGTGTTATAGTATTATTAATAATAATAAGATATGACAGGTTTTTAATACTGTTGATAATTAAATATAAATATTAGTAATTTCAAATACACATTATTTGTTTACACGTTTTTACAAAAACTTTAATCATCAATTAAAGTATTAATAGTGTTCAACTAAACAACAAACTTGTATTAAACTTAAGCATAGAGAAAAATAAACTAGACAAAACTATCTATTAGTTAGGACTTGTTGATGATGATGGAATTGCTATGGTATATGGACATGTTGTAGCAAGCATTGCTTGAGGTAATCCTAAAGTTTCATTAGTTTCTTTTAATTTTCTTTGGTCTCTAATTTTTAACATTTCTTCTTTAAGCTTATTTAGTATAGCAAAATTTGGTTGATTTACAGCAGCTTTACTCTGGAGCTGAGTGATTTCTTGTTCTTCTTGTTTTTTTTCTTTAGCATTCTTAATACTCCGGTTACCGTAAAGCCGTAACAACGAACCCCAATTATCAATATGTGGATGTAATAAGCCTAGTATCACTTGAGAAGCTTTTTGTTTGCCATCCCTTTTATTTTTACAAGCAACGGAAGCTGTGTGTTTACCAACCATCATTGTACATTGATTTAACATCCTACGGCGATTGTTCAATTTATATTCAATACCTATTTCACATTCACCAAAATTTCTTTGCAAACACACTAATAACATAGCATACGGACTAGGTTCTGTGGTTTTAGCACAGAATTCAGTAATTCTAGGGTCGGTGACTTTAATTTGGTCAAATATCACAGGATCACGTTGGTTTTTGATATCTGAATCTATTTTATTTTTCATTTCAGGTATAAGTATATCTAAAGTGGCTTGAGCAGCATTAAGTTTTGCTTGCTTCTTACTATTACCCAAACCAACACCATATTGAACATCATTAAGCACAACAGTTGCAGAATAAGGTGTTTCTGTATTTTCAAGTTCTTTAAACTCATACCAAGGTTGGGTTTTCAATGCCTGTTGTAAATATTCATGTAATATGCTCACATAACTTTTACCATTTGGATTCATTATCCATTCTCGACGACGATTACACCGTTTATCGTGGTCCTCAGTTTGAACTGGAAATGATATCAATTTAGTACTATCTGGAAGCGAGGGTCTTTCTTTGGTATTTTTTAGTGTGCATCTAGAAATTTCAGTTTTTATATTTTGTTCTTTCGGTATTTTGCTTGAAGCTTTCACTTCTTTAACCTTGAACCTGAAAAATAAGTATAATTAAAATTCATTAGATAAAAATTAAATTATTAAATTCGGAACAATAATTGTATGTTTATTAAAACAAGTAAAAAGTATGAATTTACTTAAAAAGTGATTGACAATATTCCCGTAACTCCTCGTGTGTTAAAGACTCTTTAATAATATTTTCCTGGGCAGTTTCCACTTTGGCATTTGGTATAATCATATCACCAAGTTTACTAACCTGAAAATCAGGTTCATTTTTTATAATTTCTTTATTCTCAAGACCTTTTTGATATTGTAAACAACTAATTGCTGATAATGGAGCTAAATGTGATTTAGGATCACCAGGTCCCAAAAAATAAGGTCTTGATAATGTTACAACTCTACTTTTCTTGTGTAAATAAATAGGCATGCCACTTTTATGAGTTGCTTCAATCCAATTTTCAGGCAAAATATCAAAATGATTTTTACACACTTCTTCTAACACAATTTTTTCATATTCTTTAAAGTCATCTGGAGTAACAGCTTTCTTTTTAAGTTCGCTATTAGTTTTATGTTTGTCTCTATATGCTTTATCTAGTAAATCATATAATTCATCATTATCTATACCTATGGATTTATAAGTTTTAGTCAATTTTTCTTCGTCATTGTTAAAATCATCGGCACCACCACCAACATTTTTGACAGACTCACCATCAGTTTTTTCACTGCCAATAATCTTAGAATTTGTTTCATTTATTACATACTTTTCTAATTCAAATTCGCCATCTGAAATAGGTACATAATCTTCACTTTCACTATCTTCATATTTATTAACATTATAGTCATCATCATCAGATGCTTCAGAAGATACAGCAGTTTGATTAATGTTCAAATTTTGATTTTTGTGATCAAAATAATGGCCCATTTCAATTTCATCATAATTTTGACTACTTTCGTCAATTGAAATATCTCTATCAAATGATTGTCCATTTATATCAGATATTTTGGTTTTTTTTCTAGGAAAACGATCTAAGCTCTCATCAGAATCAGAATCAACTCGACGATTTGCAGGTAGCATATTCAAAATTTTAGTCTGAAACAAAAATTAACAAAATCCATTTATTTATTTTTCAAAAGTATACATTTTTCATTACATTTTTTTTACTTAATAAAATATCATAAAATAGAGAAATTGTGATTCTGTGGTTAATATGATTAATACTAACGTGTATTTGTTGTATATTGACTATGTTTTCTTGTAGATCTACTATTAAATTTAAAAAATAAATATCTCTTCAAGAGTCAACGAAAATAGAATAAAATCTACCTACCTATACCTATATGATTTAATAACTAATAATTAAACTTATATTGAATATTTCAAATAAAAATATTTTCAAAATAGTCAGTGTTGGGTAGGTGGTAACGTAATTACTATCATAGCAAAAAATGTTGGGCTTATTAACAGGCTTCAACATACCTATTGACGAAAAATCAATACAGTGTCACAGTGAAAATATAGTTTTGAAATTGAACTATAGACTCGGCCTAGCCTTAGAAGCTGAGTGCGGACTGTTGCAACAATTCAACTTGCAGTTGCACTCGCAGCAGTGTTTGACTAATGCACAGTGCACAGGTATGAAGTGAGTAGACGTAGTGAGTACTGAGTAGTGACTAGTGACACCTTAATCATGACAGAGAGACTGTGAGAACACTGAGAAGTCTTCAACATGATAACATCGTCTTGAACTCGTGAGTAGTGATTATTGACCATGATTAAAGATAGTATGCCAGTAGGCAGAATGGTCGCCCGGGACATGACTAAGAGATATCTCTAATCTTCATGATTGTGAAACACTGTGAAAGTGATAAATGTTATCAGTGTTATAAAAATCACGTGTTTGAGACGAAAGCGTCGTAAACGTATTAACTATGACTTGTGTATGTCTATGATTTTTGGTACATTTTTATTATTTTAACTGACTGTACATACAATTATCATCTCAAAATGACCAATATAGACTTCATTGCAACGTTTCAAAAGTTAACTGTGAATCCATTAAACTATCTAGAGTAAGATTGATTAATTAATTATTCAATATTTTTAATTTATGACATTATTTTATAAGTATTAATAATAAATGTCGTACATTTTGTTTCAGTGTGCAAACCAATTTTACTGAAGAGACAACTAATTTGTTAAAACAACTGTATGATACTACTAAGAGTGTCGAAACAAAAACTGACAATACCAATGATGACACTTTACCTGAGCTAATAGTCAAAGATTTTGATGAAGAACAAATTTGGCAAGAGCTGGAATTACAAAACTCAGCACGATTAAAACTTTTGGAAAATACTATACAGGGATTCACAAAAAGTGATTTGATTTACCTTGATGAATCTAATAGTAAGTACATCTTTTCTAATCATTATTAATTTTAAAACTAAACATCTATTTATTATTTTTAACCAAAATATTAAACTATATAAGGTAATACCATAGGTAGAACTATTTTACACCTGATTATACTAATGTAAACTATTGCCAAATTAACAATGTTCAAATGTATCTGCTTTTAATTATTTCTGATTTAATTTAACATTTTTATTGCAGATACTTATAAAAAAAAAAATGTTAAAGGTACAAATGATGAAAAAAATCAAATCAAAAGTAAGTATTTAGTGTTAACCAGTACTTAATATTTTGTTATATTAATATAAATACCATTATAATTATAATTGTAATAGGTGGTCCAAAACTTGTTTATTTTTAACCCTATTATCTGGGAATATTTCGAAGAAAACAGTTTTATAATTCTTACGATTATTCTTTGTTTTCATAGCTGTATACCTCGAAATGATTGTTGTAATCTATAAGTAAACTTTAAATTATTTTTAATAATAAATTTAATATGATTTGTTTAGAGAACATATTGAATTAAATAATAAAACAGATTTAATTGTAATTTAATTACATTTTTTAAATTTATAATTTCAAAAATTTGCATAAGGTTTAATTTTTATTGTTTTAGAATTAAATAAAAATAGCACTGAATTAATGTCAGACAAATATGAAGGTAAGTAATAAATTATAATATAGTATAATACCTATAGTTTACTTAGTTAAAAATTAAAAACCATAATTTAAAATGTATCTATTATTGTTTTTAATATATTATTAACAACATAGTAAGCTCTTGAGTATCTACAGAATAGTGTGGCACTGGAGAAGTGCAAATACAGATAAGGGAATTCTGTGACTAACCCCCAAGAACAAATTGAAACAAAATTGCTATTATTTGTATAAAATAATTATATTGTGCAATATTAAATGGTATCTAAAGAAAATTAGATGATTGCACGTTGTATTTTTTTTATCAATTCATATAATATATGTATACTTAACATTTACATTTATTTTTCACAAATACATTAGTACACAACAATTCACAAAAGAAGAATAGATGGTGGTATTTAAACTGTACCGTGCTTAACGAGGACAAATTATTTTTCACAAATACATTATATATAATATATAAACACCATTTTAAGCACTGTACATAGTTCCACAGAAGACTACAAATAATCGAAAGTTAACTAGCCTGTATTATATTTTTAAACAAATCGTAGCATCATCAAATACTTTGCCCTTGCTTAAAAATAATGTAATGTGTATGTATTTAAGACTCTGAAGATGATGATGAAGACAATGACGATAATGAAGATGAAGAAACCGATATAGATCATGTAGAAAGTGAAGATGTGGATAATATTTCTGACTTAGAAGAGGCAGAACCTTTTAATACTAAAAAAAGTAAATATAAAAACAATTATATTATTTATGTTTAATAATATGATATTAATATTAAATTTATTTTTTTTTGACTAACTGTTTTAGAATATTACTATAAATCAACTGAAAATATTGTTTTTAGTGTTGTTGTCTTTTGCACTTTGTTTTTTTTTACATATTTGATTAGTTTTCATTATTGAATTATTTAAGTAGAGCAGGGATTCCATAACGCAGTCTCACGGCACAAGAGTGTGCCATATAATTGTTGTCTTATGTTTAGCTTGTGTAAAATACAAATTTAAATTTAAAAGTTATACGTAAATATACACCATAAATATTTATGCGGAATGACTAGGTATTGACTGTGCTTTACTTGTTTGTATCTTCAAAAAATAGTATGGATTTAATTCTGTGTGTATGCTGTGAAAATATATAAAAGATTAAAGAAGTTGGGAACCCCTGAGATAGAGCTTTTAATTGTTTTAACCACTATTTCAATATTCAATTTTTAACTTAATAAACCAGAATATTTCTAGGAAAAAATAATGACCATTTTACAAATCAATATTAAGTAATAACTTAAACCTTAAATACTTACAGAAAAACAATTTCATACTAAAATTTATTTTATAATACTTTACGAAGATAAATCTTTAATAATGTATTTATTCTTATAATGATCAGTGTTTAAAAAGTCAATAGTCGATGATGAATTTTTCAAATTGTCTGAAATGGAAAACTTCTTACTATCAGAGGAAAAACTGGAGACTGCCAAAGATAAACCAAAATCCCTAGGTGGCGATGTTGATATGTTTCAAGACTTACAATCTGAAAATGAAGTAATGATGATTAAATATTAAGTTTATTTTACTTTCAAAATGTTTGCACATTTCATTTAAAACTATTTTGTCAAACAATAACTGTGTTTTATAGTACAGTGAAAACTCTTTACAACGAAAAACTCTATATAACGTAAACATTACATAATAATGGTTGGTTTGCTATATAACCCATTAGACAATTCATTCTCTATAACGTATTAGTCACTCTCAATAACGAAACAATATTTTATGTTTCATAATACAATTTACGTGTTATCGTATCTATTACATATATAAACTATAAAAATAATCGGCAATAATGCCGAAATTTCCAAGAACGATTACATTCTTTCATTATTTGTAAAAATAATGATGTGTTTGATATATAATATTACATAGGTACCTTTATGCATAAATAATTAAAATTTTGTTTTTTTTTAAACCCTCTCTATTACGAAAACTCTCTATAACGAAAAAAATCTCTTGGTCCCTTCAGATTCGTTATAAAGAGTTTTGACTGTATTATTTTGTGTATTATAAGCCTCAAAGAATGTTCTGTAATTATCATATACTTATTAAATTTACAGGAAGAAAATAATTTTGGTCCTATGTATCAAGAATTCTTCGGGGAACAAACAAATGTTACTGAAAAAACAACCAAACCAAAAAAAAGCGTAAGATTTGAAATGGATGATTTAAAAAATGAAAATAATGAAGAAGACACAAATGAACCTAATGAAGACAACAACGAACATTTGTCAACTCTAGAAATGAGATCAGAACGAATTAATAAACGTATTGCAAGATTGGAAGAAGAAGCTGTATCTGATAATAAACCTTGGGCTTTGAAGGGTGAAGTTACAGCTAAAGACCGTCCTCAAAATTCTCTATTAGAAGAGGCTGTTGAATTTGATGTCTGTACTCGTCCAGGTAAAATATAACAAAAAATAAAATTGGTTGATTGCTTTAAAGAATTTAATGTTAACTAAATAAAATATATGAATTTTATATTAACTAATAAATTAATATTTAGCACCAATTATTACTGAAGAAACTACTGTAAAATTGGAAGACATCATTCTACAAAGAATAAAGGATAAAGCCTGGGATGATGTAGAACGAAAAATAAAACAAACTAATGCACCTCAAGAATTTAAAAAACAGTTGGTTTTAAACCAAGAGAAGAGTAAAGAAAGCTTATCCCAAATTTATGAAAAAGTAGTTTTTGGTATTTTTTGATTAGTACTTGCTTATTAAAATTAATATATATTATTTTAGGAATTTATCAAACAAAGAGAAGCAGCTGATCCAGAAAATAAAAATAAACCTGAAGAAGATCCCAAAGAGCATAAAGAAATTGATTTAATGATTAAAGAACTATTTAGAAAATTAGACGCACTTACAAACTATCATTATACTCCTAAACAGGTTAAACAATTTTTTTTATTATTTTATTACATTTTATAACAAAGTAAAATCTTGCTGACAAAAATCAGTTTTTCATGGAATTGAGTTTAAATGATTTTTCAGTTATATTGTCTTGCCACACGACAGGTGCCTTTACAGTGAATAACATGTCTATAAATGTCAACTAATACTTAAATGTGATTAAGTTACTTTTTTTTTAATAGGCCATTCCTGATTTAAAAATTGTTAATAACTTACCAGCTATATTAATGGAAGAAGTAGCTCCAATTGCTACAACTGATGCCTCATTATTAGCACCGGAAGAAATACAAAGTATGTCTATTATTTTTTGATTAATTTCTGTCATTCTTGTGTGAATATTTAATTTCTCAACCTAACCTAACAAATTTTAGGAAAATTCAAAGCACCAGTTCTTGGCAAAGAAGAACGTACTAGTACAGACAAAAAACGTGAACGTCGGAAAAAAAAGCATTTGCAACATAAGAAACGTATAACAAAAGAATCTAACCTCAAGGAAATGGAAAAAAATGGTGTTAAACTTAAGAATAATAAAGATAGTACACAAAAAGAACTGAAACGGTTAACAAGTAGTGGACATCAAATTAAAGAAGTAAGCATGAAATACCAATTCAAAGTTAATAGTATCTTGTGTTTATATATTTATGATTGATTTCAGTTAAAATCTCTGGATGACAAGAGTATGAAAACATCTAAAGATTTCTTTTCCAGACTTCAGGATCAGGCAAGAAATGAAATTGATGGAAAGAAAAGAATTATGAAACAAAGTAATAGAAATAGCTCCAAAAAATTTAAAAAGTGATCAACACTTGGTTTTTTGTACTATTTTAATATACTTTTAAAAACTTATAATATTTTACAAATGATAAGGTTTCGTGGAAAATAAATTTATTTGACAAAAAAATATATCATAAGTTTAATTCTTTTAAAGAAAATGTTGATGTTTGAGTTTTTGTCAACATCAGTTGACTAATTTATATTTGAACAAACGGGTACATAATTATAATTTATAATATATACATAAAAAATATTACAAGTATATGTATCACTTTTTAATATCAATTGGTCTTAATCACAAAAAAAATAATTAGTTTTATAATTTTTTTGTTTTAATCTATTGAGGTTTTATCAAACATAATCTCTAACTATGCTTTGCCAATTTTTTGTTTTTCCTTTTCTAAAGTTTTTGCTTTAGCTCTTTCATACAATGGTACCAACTTTCCATCTTTGGCTAATAGCTTCAATATTTCCACAATTAATGGTAAATAATTATGTTTACGCCGGGCATTTTCAATTTTGTATCGTTTCATTTTGTCTTCCTCATCCGCAATTTTCATGCGGATTTTAGTTTCTTCAGAAATTTTGGTTGCTTCATCCTAATTTAATTTTAAAAAACCAATATATTAATGCTCATCTTATAGATTAATACAATTTTAAACGTACCAATTCTTCGGTTTTCAGACACAATAGTCGTTGTTCCAAAATTAATTTCCTATCGGATACTACTGCCATCAAGTTAAAATGAACTTCTCCTTCCTTATATCTAAAATATGAATAAAACAGATAAAAATTATGAAGACATTTTTTAGAGATCTAAAATATTTTTACTTATTTATTCTTTTTTCAATAAATGGTTTCGCAGCTTCAACCCAATCTGTATTGGGTTTTATTAATCCTAAGTCGATTGGACCTTCTTTCAATCCATCTAATTCATAAAGACGACCTTCAATAGGCACAATTGCGACAAAATGATAAGCCTCATCATCTTTTGATTTTGGCTTAGCAATATCATCAAATTCAAAAATAGAATTGCTCCTAAGACAAGATATCAATAAATATTTTATAATAAAACAAACCATTTTATATAATACCTTCCAAAAGAATTATGCACTGAGCGAATTTTTTGTGAATTACTTAAGGCCAAACCTTTCATATTAGCGTCAAACTTTTGAGAAAACTCTTTGAATTCGCTAAGGGTAGTGCCAAGGTCAATATCTGGATGCCGACAATTAAATAATACACTTAAAATTGCTTGTGTAGCACAAGCATTATTAATAACCTAATAATAAAAACAATCACATTAGTATGATATAACATACAGCATAAATTATTTAAGTAAACATTTTATTTAATAATAATCTTAAAAACAAATTGGAAATTACAAAGATTAAAAAATTATAAACATATAAAGTATTTTAATGAAATGCTTCTTTTCTTAGTTATTAATGGTAAATTAATAAAAATAAAATATAAAATATACAACAAATGTACCAATGTAAAAAGAACCCAGATTAAAGCAAAAGAATAATAATTATGTGACACTAACCTGTTTAGCAAAGAATAACTTTTCAATTCTCGAATCTCTGACAATTGGTCCATCAGGTTGGTCTTCTCCTATCCACCGGAAGAGGAATATTAAACCGTGTACAGGCCTAAATAGTGGTAAGAACAATAATATAACATAGTAGGTATTTTGTATGGAGTATCAACTTTTGACATGATTTTGATAGACAGTAAAAAACCTAGAGGCTCACTTGATTGCGTCAAACAAACTGCTGTCCAGTGTCCATAATTCTTCGACTTGAGCTCCAGTCACGCCTGAAATAAAAGACGCGCGAATGAGTTGATAACATGGTGAAAAATAGGCCAACACAAGATGCTGAGACTACTACTCAACAGATCCCTTACCAAGTTCACGAATCAGTTCCGTAAACACGCCGGGATCGCTTTCGATTAAGCACCAACCCACGGAATCAGACATCGCGGCAGTTGGCTGGTAATTCGTCTGGTCGTGAACGTTATGAGTTGCTGTT
Organism: Myzus persicae; assembly: GCF_001856785.1. NCBI lineage: Eukaryota > Metazoa > Arthropoda > Insecta > Hemiptera > Aphididae > Myzus > Myzus persicae. Next base: position 14,903 of record NW_019104298.1, read on the forward strand.
TAATAAAGAAAAAATAAACCGAATAGCCAAAACTCGACAATGCATTGCAATCAGTGTTTCTGCGACGGTGTCATTTGGAGTATACATAAATCAACCAAATACCGACGCAGTACGCATCAATAATAAGCAATAATTATAGAAAAAAAACAAAATAATAACAATATAAACGAAACGTACCGTACAGAGTGCAACGATCCAGATTCGAAATAATACAAAATATTACTTAAAACCCCAATGACGAAGAATGTCTCCCGGTCAAATCTAAACAATAATAACAAAAAATTATTATTTATTAGTTATTACTATTATTATGGCGTGTATAATTGTGTACAAAATAAATGCTTACCAGTCATCAGCCAGAAGTTAGTAACGAGAACCAGACTACTGAGTCGGGGTGTGCCGTCACCACCACAGCTGATATATAAACATATATGTTATATCTATTCTGTGATAGTGACCCACAGCAGCTGATCTGATATATTAGATATATGCAGAGATTTTAAATAACTTTAAATCATAGACATAATAATAATATATTTTTATCAAGATTTTCAAGAAGAAAAATTCGATACGTATCGATATTCGATACGAAATAGTTACGTACCACCTCGTATCGGAGTACGTATCGCTTGTAAATTAATTGCACGTGTAACATCTTGAACGCTCAAAATTGACCCGATACGTACCGATACACTCCAAATTCTTTCTTGAAAATCATGGATGTCCATGCTATTTAAAATCTCTGGATATAAGTCAAATTAATGTCAATGGCACAGACTAAGTATATCTTAGTCCGTGGTCAATGGTTAGCACGAATCAAAATATATATTAATTCGTGATGGTTAGTGATTGATAGTTTAGTGATAACTGATAAGAACATTTTGCCCACGGAAATTATAGCACGGCTTTAGATAGAATGTGGGCTATAGATACTAGCACAGATTATATTAAAATAATAATAATATAGTTAAAAATTAAATAATATAATATATAATATATAATTTAATATAATCTGTGATACTAGTATATTTTACCTAACATTTAAATAAATATTTAAAAAGCATAAAATTAAATGGTATTACTTATTAATTTTACTTCCGTGTTTTAATCGGTAATCTGTTGAAAACATAGAGTAAGAAAAGTTGAAAAGTTCAGATTAATTTATTTATAGTCGGACAATAAGTCCAAATATATAAATAATTCTATTAAATTTGCATTTTATATTTTATATTATTATTTATTATGCATATAAGTATATACATACAATATTATTTATAGGTATTTCAAAGTGGTTTTAAGCTGAAAATGCAACTAAAAACTACCATAGTTAGGTACCTAGTGGCTAGTAGTCAGTAGGTACCTATATATATATATCTTTCTCATGTTTACCTCGCCTGTATGTCTGCAGTTTATCTACTAGCAAGCGTAGTCATGGGTGCCATGTTTTCCAATTTTCATGGGGTGCTTAAAATTCAAAAATTATTTAACTTATAAACAAAATAAAAAAAAAAATTAAACAAAGCATTTTATGATTTGTTAACTCGTATTAAAACTGTATACAAATTCATAAAATTAATTATAACTATCATAGGTATATTACATTTTTTAATACCCACAGTAAGTCAAAATTAATATAAACATACTAAATATGCTAAATTTGCTTAAAAAATGTTTGATTAATTAAAACCGGTCTAGTTATTACAAATTTACAACTAATACTACTATACTAGCCACTATTTAATATTTTTGCTCAAAATATAATATACTCAAGGCGACGAGACGGTGAGCGGTGGTTCATCATTTTTAAATTCTTTGATTTACAATTGTCAATTTTCAACTACGTATTGAAAATTTGTTTGTTGTTGATTAACATAAATATAATAAGCATTAATATTTAATATGATTAAAATCTTTAATATATAATTGCAGTTTAGTTAACATGCGATTTTTTTCAATTTTTTTTTCTAAACCTAACTAAATCAACTTTTTAAAAATGATGATACTAAAAAACAATTTGTGAAAAACTTAAGTTTTTGTGTTAAAACGATTTGAAATTCTAGAATTCCGAGATTTTGAATTTTTGTGGAAGGGGGGTTGGATTATATAGTTTGACTGTTTAAGAACGATGAAGCAATTAGAATTTATCTTCGAACTTAGATCGAACTTAGTTTCAAAGTTATAGCCTTTTGAAGTTAATGTGTTTCCGTTTTTACACATAATCTTGAATAAGCTTAAACAAATTTTAATTTTTTTCTTCATAACTTATGTAAATTAACTGTTTTGGGGGGCTTCCAGGACCTCCTTGGACCTCAAGTTTAGCGACCGGATCCGGCAGGCGTAGGGAGCGACTACTTGACATAGGTAACTTAACTTTGCCCCTATAACAGGTTATAAGTAACCTGTTACTTGTTAGGTTAGGTTAGCATGTTATGTATGCTTAAGAGAACGTTATACCGCTTATTTTCAACGGTAAAAACATGTCCACGCAAAACAATCATAAATGCACTAAAAAGTGGTTTTAGAGTTAAAATACCTATGATGAAATTTATAGAGAACAATATTTCCAAGAAAATGTCATATCCGTTTTATAAAAAAGTAATTAGTAAAAAAGATACAGCTAATTAAAAAACGTAAAATATGTATATTTTTTATTTTAATTTGTAAGTTATATACTAGAAATATTAAAAAACGCATATGATGTTTTCTCCAAAATGTTGTTTTCTTTCGATTTTGTTATAGTTGTTTTTTCTCTACACATACCCAACCCTTCCCCCGGCCCCGCAGGTATTGCACCCCCCCCCACCCATTATACAACACGACTAAAATAAAAAAAAATAAAAACATAAATTAGGTAATTAAAAATGATTATTTATGTTTATATTTCTTTCTTTATATTTATATTTCTGTACATGTATTATACATATACAAATATACAACATACATTTACTGCACATACAAATACAATACATTTTTATTATAAAAATAATTATATATTGAATATTTATGTTTTATTTATTTATTTATAGGTGCAGAGCAGCCCATGATATGAACCAAGGGGTGCTCGGACATCGTAGCACCCCAAAGTCGGCGCTCATGAGCGTAGTATACCTACAAGCGATGATCAATATTATCAACACGATTATTATAAATGTATATGTATATAGATTTAGATTCTAGGTAATATATAGGTGTAAATGTGTAATCAAGGTAGATATATATATCCATGTAGAAATCCAACAGTAAGTTGGATGTAATCACAGATTTCTTTATCGATAGTAGTGAATTGTGGAAGTCTATGGGTGTGATATACATTTACCTTATCGATATAATCGATTTCATGACTCATGAGGGACGTCCCGGTAGTGAATTGTAAATTAAATTTGTCACTTAGTCAGTGTATCACGATTCGCGAGACGTTTAGTCGAGATGAAGGCTATTCTAATAAAAGGAAATAAAATATTGTTTTTAATGATATGCACATACGGTTCATCATAAACTCGTTTCGAATATTCGGTGAAAATGATTTAATACAATTTCAAAAAAATTTCCGGCAATTCTAGTAACTTCCAATAGAAAGCTTAAAAAGTTTAAAAAATGCATTTTTAGTACAACAAGTTTAAAAACATTTAATTAAATTACAAAAATCCATATGAAATAAATAATAATAATTGAGTTTGTCCATTCGCATGATGAGAATCGCATGCTACCATTATGCTGGTGATATGACGTATAGACATATAGTCGAAAAAGCCAAGTTGATGTTTAAACATGCTTTAATATCGTCATAAAACCATCTTGTTTGTCAGAACTTATTATTCAAATGATTGGGCAATGTAAAAAGACAAACGACTCTTACTTTATGACAGTGGTCCGAGATCGAATGAGCGAATAATTATTTTTTCATTGGACGAATAGGGTTAGTTGATTTGTCAGAGGCAGATACGAGGTTCTGAGATGTAAACTTTAAAGTGGGTCCTTAATTTTTGTTCAGTTATATTTTATTAGAATTAAAATTTATGATTCTGTATGCATGAATTCTCAATAAATGTTCCAGAAACAAAGTTTATCCCGACCCTAAGATAATGAACATGGATTTCGAACAAACTTTAACCCAAGCAGCAAAAGCCACTATTGTTGACTATTGAATAATAATAATACAAAGTTGTTTTTATCATTTGTGCTAAAGCAAAAGCTCACATAGAAAATTACTAGCGTTAGCTGTTAGGATTAATAAATGTATATAATAATGAGAACGTCTTTAGTCATTATTGTATAATATGGTCGATGGCTTGCTTTTTTTGACTGTACAAAAAGTGATTGAAGGTATGAAGTATTTGAAATCAATTCATACACTTGATAAATGATAATACAGATATAATTGACTATTTTGATGCAAATATTTTATGTTATTGGAACATACAGAAAATTAGAGATTTCAAAATTCAGACCATTGTATCCACCTGAAATGGACCGTACATGATGAGACTACATTATTAGTACATTACACTCCAGGTTCCAGATACCGTACAAATAATATTTGCGAAAGCTGAAACAATAGGTTCACGCAATTAGTCGGGCCTAATCATAACTCATAAAACAATTTGAAAGCTAATTATCAAATTCCGAGAGGAAGTGGAGATAGTTGAAGCAAAAATAGCATTACATGACATGGGGCTAGGGACTCGTAAGAAAAAAACACGGTTTAGAAAAAAAAAGTGTAATAATAAAATATATTAGGTATATGCACAAAAATTACTAAGAAGCAGTGCTGAAAAACGCTTCTAAAAAAATCGATATACCTTTATACAGGGTGTTTCTGAAGTGTGTGAGGTAATTGGTATACGCATACTCACTGTGATGCCACAATGAAGATTTTTTTGGAATTTTTTTTCTAACTTCAAAATCTGGGTTTTTTAAATATTATTTTGAGAATATTATCTTGAATGTAAAAATAAACACTCTAGTCGTATTTTTTGCAAAATTCTCATACGAATCGAGATATCACATCATTTTTGCGCTTGTCGCGCGTTTTTCACGCTCGAATCGCCAACTAAAAAAAAGTCGTGCAACACATCGATTTGTATGAGAATACTGCAAGATAATCAGTGGTGATAATTATTTGTTGTCATTGATAATACACGATTAATTAACACATTGTTTTACATTGTCGACTAATAAAAAATATGAAATAATAACAAAATTAGGGTTAACAGAGTTTTAAATACGATCAAATTTTACTAGCATACATTTGTGTCATACCTTTATTAAATAACTTTTAACTTTATAAAGTTATAATAGTTAGAGATAAAAGGAACTACCCATTTGTGTGTTTATACTGAAATTCCAATTTTTGGATATCATAGTATCTAACATAATTACTTTGACTCGATAAGATAAACATTTTATTTTATACTATTATCATTACTTACGTTCTGCCTAGAACCTAGCTGCAAGATTTCTATTTCCATCAGCTAAACCTAGTCACAATTAATAAACAAATAAATAGTTTGTTTCGTACAACATGTCGGTAACGACAACTTAAAATAGTTACACGGGTATATCTTGTGATAAAGTAAAATAACTAAAGTTTTTAATAAAATAAATCACCAATGGGTGATGTTAGTTAAATACTTAAACTAATTAATTAAATTAACTAGTACTTATCCAACATAAAAACCATGTCTGCATATTCAATGTTTGTGTACACCATTGCGCAAAAATCAAAATCAAAATTTAAATTAAAAACTTTAAATCTTAAAATTAAATATTAATATTTTAAATGTCGTTCAATGACAAATATTGGACTGAGCTCTAATCAGACCAACTAATGTTCATCATGTACTCTGTAAGGAGTACGGTCAATTCAATATTAACGATAAAAGTATAATATTAGATTCACTAATAAATAATAATAGGTAGTATAAAATAAAATGTTTATCTTATCGAGTCAAAGTAATTATGTTAGGTACTATGATATCCAAAAACTGGAATTTCAGTATAAACACACAAATAAGTAGTTTTTTTAACTCTAACTATTATAACTTTATAAAGTTAAAAGTTATTTAATAAAGGTATGACACAAATGTATGCTAGTAAAATTTGACTTTCTAGTCCGTTTCGCTTGGCCACTTGCCCAACCACAGACTGAACACGAGTGAGCAAACAGTGCCCGCCCATGTCTATTACATAGGCTTTCAGTGGTCGTTTGTCGGTGGCTGATCTTCAAACTCGTCCTGCGGATTTTGATCATATGCAGTGTTTGTGGCTGCTGCAACTTGCAAGTGTCACTGCATGCCATATTTTAAATTCATCGGCGTCAAGCTCATCCTTTATCTCCGGCGACTGATCAGCTTTCGGCTGCATATATAACTATAGCATACCGCGCCAAGCCGTCGTCGCAAAGGCCCAATGAGAACGTGATCCGGTCATCACAAAGGTCCACGTCCTCCCCCCCCCCCCGATAGGCCAAATGGCATCCCGGTCCGACGACCGACAGTCCACCGCTAGTCCTCTCGTTGTCCTTCTTGTAGTATGTCTCTTCAAGTGACACTCCAAAAAAAACAAGTTAAGCCTGAGTTAATATAACCTAATATTTAACAGATGTTCCAGAAAATAATTCAAAACTAAAAATTGAAACAGATTTTTATATTTCCTAATGTATTTTTGCTTTTATACAATATAATTATTATACCTTACATAGTTACGTCATAAGACATAACCCCGCGTAATTGTGCAAATTTAATAATACCGATTGCTATAATAAAAGTGGTGGTGATGGTCCCAGAGGTCGTTCATTTGTTAAATTTGAATAATTTGGCATCATGGGATGGTAGAAATCTCTGTTGGGTTTGTAATTTATTTTTTTCCACTTGAATAGCTTCCTTCTATTATATATACATAAATTCATGCAATATTTGTGACAGTAATTTACAATAAATAACTTTGTTTGAATATAATTTAAAATTGAAGCAAGTATAATCAATATCATAGTAATCATTTTAATAATAATAGTAAGTATTAACAAGTTTATCTTTTTTTCAACTAATTTTAACTTCCTCTTTTTCTTGAGTACTTCACACTTCTGTTTTAAATTATCGCGCCAATTTATCCATTTTTTTTCATACTGTAAATGCTGAACCTAATAATACAAAATTACATCAGTATATATTTAAGTAAAACGTCAATAAACGATTAAATGTTTTTTACTTTATCTGCATGGTTTTTGTTTTAGTTATTACATATTATTTAATATTTATGGTTAAAATGCAATTTACAACGCCCCTCATAGATTTCAAATTTTTTTTGTTAGATATGTTTTTCACCGCTGATTTCGAAACAATTTGAATTTTTTGCTGAAATCATTATTTTGGAAAAAATGTCGAAATTCGTGAGGGGCGTGGTAAAGTGCATTTGGTCCAGTGACTAGTGAGGCTGAGGCGCCACCTCGCTTGTAATTTTTAGAAATTAAAAAATATTTATCTACTTTACATAAGTTCTATTTTTTATTTAATTCGTAGACTTTAATTTAAAATATTCAACATATATAAGACATTACATGCTTTAGAATTTAGATGATCAAAAAAGTGGAATGTAAATTTTTTTTGTTCAAGACTTGCACGAAAAGTGAGAATGGCCGTGCTTCGCAGTTCGCACTGGCTACCACAGACGTGGGTTGTTTATGGTCAATGGTTCGTGGTCTGTGGTTGCTGCTTATCAATTATAACAAGCATCAAAATTAAAGGATTTTAGAGATTATTTGATGTTCGTGGTTTTAAGCCATTATATAATAGGCAATAGCTCTAATATGGCTGTTTAAATAATTAAATGTTTAATACTACTGCACACCACCACCGCTAAAGTCCGTGATCTGGTAAATACATGGGCGTAGGTAAGGGGGGGGGGTTTGGGTGCTCAAACACCCCTCGAAATTAAATAAAACAAGCTTTTTGTGAATTTGTTCGAGAATATTATTAACTCGCATATTATTTAGGATTTAGACAAAAACCTCCTCCGAAAATATTTCCTACCTACGCCCGTGGGTAAATACATAGACTTTATACTAGTAAATAAAAATAGTATAATATATTATCTAGGCTCTCTAGTATAACTAGTATAAGGCCTTTAGTATCATGACTAAATAAATTATTTAGTCATGTTTAGTATTAGGTCTATGAGTATAATAGTATAAATATAATAATAATTTTATCCACATATTATATTGTGGCATTGTGCAACTACGACTTACTGCTCCCGCCTCCCACCTTTATTTATTCTTATCTGTTATCATATTTACCAAAAACCAATATCCTGATGGCTGTGGTTATAGGTATCTAACTTTTAAACACAAACATTGGATTTATTCATCTTTCATTCTCGTTCGTTTAATATTTACTATTTAGTCATAAATCGCTATTCGGCAATCGGCAGTATTCGCCAAAAAAAGTTTTCCAAATTTTGATATTTTGGATGACGAATAATGGAAATTACATAGCTAATCCTCTATTACATTTACAAACGTCAAACATTATGACGTATACTTTGAATATTTAATTTGTATACAAGTACCAAACCAAATACTTATCAATCTAAAATATTTAAGTTACAGACTAGCAGGCTACAATAATAATAATAATATAGTATAATAATTGTAAGTATCTTCCGACAATAATGATATTAATTATTGTATTAATATCTTAAATTAATTTCAAGTAAAACAAAATGTATCCAACACCGTGGACTACCTCGGTTCCACCGCCTGCAGCTCCCAAGCCTATAGTTAACAGTTATGAAAACAATATGCAGTCATTTCCATTTTATGGTGCAAATACTATGCAAAATATTTCTGTAAGTAATAGTTATTTAGTTATGTTATAACTTACATTTATTATGTTACCTACGTTTCATTTACATACATTTGGTAAAATAAAATATAAACGAAGATAGAAAATCGTTTATTTTAATTTTTATAAAATTTATGTTTATATATATATATATATACATATATATATACTAGTTTACTAGTACAGTAGCATACTCAAACATTTGATAAATGGGGGAGGGGTCTTTTACTCCATAATTACATTTTTTGTCTGGTCTCCATATTTATGTATGGTTTAAACTTAACTTCAAGACTAACATAACTTATAACATTGTTTTATGTATCCCAGGGTTGACAAATATATGTAATAAATACTAACTTATTTATTAGGTCCTTATTTAAGATTTGACTAGTACCTATTAAAATAGTATTTTGTTAAATTATTGAGTAATTACTTACTCAAATAATAATTACTGAAAGTATCTCTAAACAACACTGATAATATATTATACATGCCAAAACTTGGATAAGTATCAACATTAGTCCTCATGTTTGGTGGCCTGTTTTGCAGAATTTTTTTACTTGTAATTTTTTTACTTGGGCACCAGTAGGTTTTTGCCATATTTTATTGTGTGTATTCAAACAAAATATAATAATGATTCTATATTATTTTTAAAACAAATTTACTTAAGATATGATATTTACAGAAGTTGTGAGAGAAATTCAATGTGTAGATAATCATAACTAGAGAACATTTAAATATAGACAAGTTAACCAAAATTGTGTTGAAATCTTTTGCTTTAACTATTGTATACATTTAAATATATATATATATATTTAGCTAGCTTTAGTACTCTTATTCCTGTATTAGTAATGTTAGATAATCTCTCGAATTGAATTATTTTCCACTTTCTTATCTTATAAGTAGGTACTAGGTACCTATTCATTTTGAACATTCTTAAATACATTTATTGAATAGTAAAAAAAAAACTATTTCGGGATATCTATAACAACATGTAATTTAAACATACATTTTATATTTTACAAAAGTTAAATTTATGACATGTATCAAACTGAAGGTAAATGTCATTCTATTTCTATATCTACATATTATTTAATGCTTAAATTATATTATATTTTATAGATAAATCAGTCACATCAACCAAATGCAATAGATCCAGCTGTAAGTTAGATGTAATGTTTTTTAAACTGGTTAATAAGTTTTTTTATTATTATATTTCAGATGGTTCAAAAATGGCAAGAATGGAAAAGATGGGAGGCATGGCAACAACAATTTCAACAATGGCAACAACAGGTTTGTAATTTAAAAATAAATTATCAAAATTGTATTTCTAGAATAGTTTTTTAAAGCATTTATAAATAATTCATTAGTACATCACTAATTACTTGAAATAGTAGCTTTATATTTGAAATATTTTTTAGTATTTATAATTCATGATCTTCATTTCAAGAAAAAAAAATGAAAACGTGCTTTGGGTCTTACTAATAGATTATTAAAAATTAATAGTTTTTTCATACTACTAACATTCTATTTTTCTATAACCTTCATTGTATACTATGTTTAGTAAATGTTTAGGTGATATACAGTTATAATTTTAATTAAAATAATAAATGCATCATATACACTGCCAACAGACATGAAAGTATACATTCTTTAATTTATTTATACTTAAAATTGATTGGCATTATTTTATTTTAGTATGATATAATATTATGTACACAATTTTTACTAGACTGGACAAATTACTCCTGCAACCACACAACCAGCACCTCCTCCAATGCCTCCAAGTCAAGTATTACCACCTTCACAACCCCCTCCAATCACATTTCAAAATCAACAATATTCTTACCATCAACCAGGACCACCTTTACCAGTAACAAATCAATCTCAACAGGTAAATACAAAATTAGCATATCTATTTTAAGACAAAAACAATATTTGTAATAAAAATAATGTTATTATTAGAATACCATAAATAATGAAGTTGGGTTAAAACGAGGATTAGAACCAGAATTTCAAAGTGAAAAAAAAATAAAAATTGATATAGGCAATAATAAGAAAGAAATTGAATTAAACGATGAAACTGAAGTTTTGTTTGAAGAACAGTTTAAATCATGGGAAGAACAATTTCTCAAATGGAAAGAACAAAACAAAAACCATCCAGATAAAGTAAAATACATTTAATCGTCTTTTCAAGTTTTACTTAAACATATACTGATATAATTTTGTATTATTAGGTTCAGTATTTAGAGTATGAAAAAAAATGGATAAATTGGCGTGATAATTTAAAACAGAAGTGTGAAGTACTAAAGAAAAAGAGGGAGTTAAAATTAGTTGAAAAAAAGGTAAACTTGTTATTACTGACTAATATTATTAAAATTATTACTATGATATTGATTATACTTGCTTCAATTTTGAATAATATTTAAACAAAGTTATTTATTGTAAATTACTGTCACTAATATTGCATGCATTTTGTATATATAATAGAAGGAAGCTATTCAAGTGGAAGAAAATAAATTACAAACCCAACAGAGATTAAGCTACAATCCCATGATGCCAAATGATTCAAATGAACCACCTCTAGGACCACCACCACCACCTTCACTGCAGCATTCGGTAATTATTAAATTTTCACAATTATGCAGGGTTATGTGACTAAGTGAAGTATAATAATTATAATGTATACAAGTAAAATACATTAGGAAATATAAAAATCTATTCAATTTATAGTTTTAAATTATTTTCTGGAACATTAGGTTTTATTGACTCAGGTTTAACTTGTTTTTGATGAAAATAAACAATTGTAAAACAATCAATAGTGAGGAGAGAAGAAATGATTATTACACTACTTCATGAATAATCTCCTATTACTGGACGCTGTCTATATTTTAGATTCTGAGCGGAGCAATGAATATATTAATTTTACAATGTGTGTATTTTTTTATTTCTTTTGAGTATGTCATTACATTTTGGGACAGTAAAAGTGCTTTGATTTTTATCAACAGCATCTTTTCTGGTAGGAAAGTACTTTGAGGGGTCTAGTGTAAAAAATTCCCATTTGTTTTCAAAAGTAGCAGGAACAACAAACAACAAATTAAAGGAAAATGGGAATTTTTCGGCAATTCGTTTTTTGACAAATCAATTTTGATTTTTGTTGAACTCCAAAAAAAAAATATCATAGATACATAAAATGTTCACTGAATTATGTACACCATTAAATTTCCAAAATATTTTGATTCGTGTTGATTTATTTATAGGCATATGAAATTTTCAATTATTTGTTTTTTTTTTTGACTAATGTTGGTAAAAAAAATGTTCGCTTTGTCAAAAATCTTTGAAATGTTATCCAAGGTTCCTTGTAAGTTGTTATTAGCCGAAATTTAACAAAGTCAATCCACAATACATTTTTATGAGAGTTTCAAGTTGACATTTTACAACATTGGATATTCTCTCAATTTTAGCGATTTTCTTATTTAGTTGTAATTCAAAAACCAATAATTGTAGATTCTTAAAACTAACATCATATGTTTGCATTATCACTTCATATACTTAGTAAAATATTCAAAATGTTTTGGCTTGTCTTGAGCTGTGTATAGACATTTTCAATTTTCAATTTTTTTTAGTTTTTTTCTATAACTGTCAGTCAAATATAAGTTGGTCAAAAAGCTTGAAAATTTAGTACAAGGTGCCTGATATATATTTACAAAATCAGTTGAAAAATATTAGAAATACATGGACACGATAGGTTTTATAAGCGAATAAAGTTTGAATTTTGACAAAATTCATATCATTAAAAATGTATAAATAATTTTATAGTCAAAAAAATTTTAACCCTACAATGCCTGATTTTTTTTTTTTGTAAATAAATCTTTTAAACTAATTAAAATACTAGCAATTCAGGGAAAATAATGAAAAAATCACAAACCTCATTTTAAAACTCAAAATTGAGGTTTTAAGTATGTTGCATATTTGCAACAGTGGGCAAAAATGATATCATTAATTTTAATAATACATTTTTTTTTTTTACACGAATAGTTCACTTTTGTCATAATTAATAGCAACCATATATACTTGTACTTAATAAATTTCAACTTATATTGAAAAAAAAAATACTTTAATAATTATAATTATATTATAATAACAACAAATTCAACTTTTGAAATATTAAATACATCATAATAATAAAATTAACATAAAAACTTCAACTTTTCAAATAAATTTATCACTTTTGAAATACTTATAAATTATAAAACAATAACAGAGTTTTTAAAATAATAATAATGAAATAAAATCACAGATTATTCATCATGATATCTATTAAAACATGTTTAAGTCTTTGAGTTGCATAAAAGAATACCACATTTATTACATTGTATCCAGGTGTATCTATTGCATTTTGGGAATTTATATCTTCCTCGTTTATCTGCCCTTATTTGAGAATGTCCAACACCATCAGTTCTAACAGCACGAGTTGGGTGCATTGCTAAAGCCCTTGTTGAAGCTAGGTAGATGAAATATTATTGGGCAATTTGTTGTTTTCATGTAAAATAGTTTCTGATTTTTGAAAAGAACCCTTTTTCCATTTTATATTCAACAATTCTTTTGGTCTTGTCAATACATTAATTTGCTCAGTCTCATGTACTATATTATTAATTTGAAAGGAAGAAATATTTTTTGATACAGTTTCAAATGGAGGACAAATGTTTGTTGATTGGGTATTGGGTAACTATGGTAGGAGTCTTATTAGTTTTTTTAGGACGCAGATTTGTTGGACTAATGGTTGCATTATCTGTAAGCTCAATGGGTCGAAATTCGATTGATGTGGAAGGGATTGGTATAACTTGACCATCCTCTTCAATAATTTCTAATGGTAAATTCTGAATATCAAAACTGTCATCAACATTGTCTTAAAAATTAAAATAAATATTAAACATGCAGAATCCTTTATTGTACATCTAAACTATCATAATATTTTATAGTAACTACTTAGTAAATTGTTAAAATAATCATTACTGTCTGGGATATCATCAAGATCAGATAAATCTGAACCATCTTCACTATCGTTCCAATTTAAATTATAGAGATTGTTTTCTATTTCCTCATCACTAATATGATTCATCTAAAACAATAATATATAATACAAATAGTCCTTACTACCTATAGCGCCCGTTGTTGCCGATTTGCAACATGAAAAAAACAGTTCATAATTTCTTAAAAACTAGTAAATATGGTTAGGTTATTAATTAAAATGAAAATAGATACCTTTATGTTTCTAAATATATTTAAATATAACTCCATTCCCAATAAAAGTACAAAACTGAATAAATCAATATGTGAAAAATGAAAAAAAAAGCGATATCACATGTTATCAGATTTTGAACTTGGATTTCGAATAATCACAAAACAATTTAATTGATAACAGTAAGCAAGGTCAATATCAATACTTTAGTCAATATTTTATCCGCCAGATGTTGTTATATGTATTTATAATGTAAACATTGTAAACTATTCCTACAACGGCCCATTGAAAATGATGTTGCAAAAATGCAACACTTGGCATTGAAGGGTTAAACAATGTTCCACAGTTCCACACAAATAGGTTATTCTGTAACCAAAAATATATAATCAAAATTTTTTTTATTTTAATGTTAAAATGTAGACAAAATTACATATTAAATAACCAATAATGATGATTTATGTTATTTTGTTGTAAATTAAAAATATTATTTGTGGGTACTTGTAACTTTTAAAATATATTATTATATTTTATACACATAATGACTTTTTATATGTATTTTCTCTTGGCCAAAATGAATTAAATCTACTGCGTAGTACTAATGCTTGCTAGTTAAATAAATTACTTTAAGCACAATAATATCATCAAATATACTAAATTACTTAGTAATATTATAGAGTAACAGACGGCTTTGCTCAGAATAGTTTTTCGTATACAGTATTTTTTTATCATTGAATTCAAATTCAACTCCATCCATAACAGTGACTCACTTGGAACCTACTGTACAGTAGAGCCATATCCAATTCCCTACTTTTTTTTTAATTGTTTATTTATGCCTTCAAAATATTTCAATAACTTAAAATAATATTGTGTGTTTATGAATTTTTTTTGTTATGTAGCATAATAATTTGATGACACATTCAAATTCTGAAAATCAAATACCTGGATTGGATTTAGCTAGCAATAATGAAAATCCAACAAAGGGATTTCTGAATGTATCAAGGATTCTTCCACAAAATCAAATTAAACCAATTCAAACCCCGGATGACAAGCCATTTAATTTTCCCAAAAGTATTATGAACCCTTCAACATTAAACTCAAATCCAACTATTATGCCTTATAACAAAATGAATCAACCACCCATGTACCAAAATTCTTCTAGTTGGTCTAAGTTTAATAATCCAGTGGTATATCACAATCAGTTACCACCCGATAATAACACTTCAATATCTAACTTTGGTAAAAAGACTGATATTGATTCCAGACTTCAATATGATGGAAATATGCCTAATTTAAATTATAATAGTTCACAAAATGCTTCTAATATGAACTATAGAAGACCATTATTGGAAGGATCTTATAGTAAATCATCGAGTGAAGCTAGTAAACTGTATAACAAATCTCCGGATGAGCAACCATATAATAGACAATTTAATACATCATCATCAAGTGATTTCCATGGTTATAACCAAACAAAAGGAAATGTTTCTGATTTTCACAATTTCAGCAGACAATCGGAGAACTCTAACACTCCTTATCAAAAGTCAAATCCAAGCTTGAACACATCATCTTCAAAGCCACCCTCTTTATTAAGCCTGAACTTAATTAAACCCATTTCCCTAGGTAAGTCGTATATTATAATGGATTGAATTGAAAATTAATTAGTTTTTAGTTTATTTCAAATAGTTAATGTTAAAAGATTTAGGAATTAGTAAAAAAAAAGTAAATTGGAAATTGTTACATTTTACGTGAAACCGTGTATTTGAATTTAAAAACTGTTATTTTAAAAGACAATTTGAATAAAATACTACCAATTTTATATTATACTGAATACACTACATAGTGTAATCACTATTCGAAAACTCTGAATATCCCTGAGCAAGTCTATGCTATTTGAATTTTGTAATTTATGTTAAGCTTGTGGCTATTTGATTGCTGCAGACCGCTGCCAAGGTCTGTTCTTATTTTGAACAGAGTGTAGTTAATACTTAGTAATACATACTAGGTTTTACTTGTTATACTTATAAGAGCCAACTGGAAAAAACAAAATCCAAATTGCTGCCTTGCTCTGATTTTGTGTGTCTTCAATAAGCATTTATATATTGTATAATATACTAATCTTAAAAAATATATATTTTTTAGTATATTAATAAAATATTGTCATGTTTAAATATTTTTGTTTTAAAACAATATTTTAATCTATTCAATAACAAATTATGAAAAAAGAGAAGATTTTGACAAATACATATATTAATATTAATACTAAATATAGTATCATCTACAAATTTTATGAATTTAGTAAATAACAGAACAAAAACCTTTATAATTTGAAGATAGAAATCCATTGAAAAAAATTATAATTAACAATATACACACTTAAACAACTGTTTAGTAATTTTAGAAAAACAATTAATTATTCTTTAATATTTTAGATAATTCTGAAAATTACTCGGAAACCCAGAATGATGCAGCAGATAGGTATGAAATTCTATATTTAATTTAAAAAAATTTAAAAATGTGAAAAATAAGTAAATAATAAAATTATGTTTATTTCTAAATTTATTAGATATGAAAGAAACTGGAATAATGTTGAAGAAGAAGATGATCCAGAAAATGAATATATGGAGGCACATAAGAAATTTTGTTCAGAACCATTTGATGATCAAAATGATGAAGATGAACAGTTTTTAAATAAACCACACAGAAATATGTACAATGAAAATCATTATTCTAGAGAACTATCTGGTGCAAGACATTTTGATGATGATTATACACGACCCTTAAGTCAATCAAGAGAATCACAAGTCTTGAGAAATCCTGACGATAAATATGTCCGACCACACTCCCAATTTTCTAGAAATATTAATCCAGGATATTCTCAAGAAATGCCAGCATTAAAAAACAATGAAGATGATTTCTTTAAACCTCAAAAAAGTATAAGAAATACGGATAAAAGATTTCCTATAGAAACACCACTTTTAAATGATAATGATGGAGAGTATTCTAATGAACCTATTATTGATAAAAATAATTTTGTATCTCCAAAGAATAGTTATGAACAAAATAAAAGTGGACCAACTTTTAGAGAAAATTATGAATCATATAGAGATGGATCTCCCTCAGTAGGAAATTATGATTCATTTAGAGGTGGAGGACCACCTTCAAGAGAAAATTTTGAATCTTTTAGAAATGAACCGTCCTTAAGAGGAAATTATGACTCATTTAGAGGTAGGCCATCCTCAAGAGGAAGTTATGAATCATTTAGAGGTGGGCCACCCTCAAGAGAAAATCATAACTCGTCTAGAGGACGACCACTATCAAGGGGAAATTATAACTCATTTAGAGATGGGCCACATTCAAGAGGAAATTTTGGTAACAATACAAATAAAGCCAATATGGAACGGGAATGGGATGAGGACTACACAAAAAATGAAAAACCAATTGAAGATCCCATAGTTTCACTTCCAACTACAAAGCAACTTTATGAAGAAGCTCAGCCAATTGATCCAGTTAAAATATTTGATTATCGTCATTTACCTACATTAAAAGTAATTCCAGGTAATGTTAAATTTGATACCTATATATTAACCAAATAAATATACATTTGTTATATGTTTATGCTTAGGATTATCAAAGGAAACTGTGGTTCCCGTTAGAATTTATGATTATAAACATGGAGGTAAACGCATACTACCGTGGCAAGATAGAGGTTTGTAAAGCTATAATTTAATGGTTATATTATGATAAAATAGTATAGGAAAGGATGGAGCATAACTAAAAAAGTAATTATTAAGTTGTATGTTGATCAACAAAGTTGAAATCTTGAAAAAACCCTAAAATATTGTTCTATAATTATTTTTCTTAGAGTCAGAGGGAGGCTTTTTCAATTGCCTTCCATGAAATGTCGAGCTGGTCACTTTACCATAAGCTCTGGTATATTTTTCCGTACCTACTTTAACTATATTAACTACGTCTACTAACTTACCGCTATTTGGAAATAATCACTTCAGCCCACACAGGCAAGGCTTAGTTGATAATTGGCTTCTTACAAGTCAGATGAGTTGCATGATGAAAAAGATCCTCAACTAGACTTATTTGTTTTAACTCAATACAAATTGAATGAGACTGGTGTTCCATCCATTTCTATTTTATCTAATTATTTAATACACTGAAATAAAAATAGTATTTGTAACAACAGAATAATCACATAAATTATTTTAGGTTATAGTAGAAGAAATTCAAATCATACCAGAGATTTAATTGAACAAGAAGGTAAATTTTTTTCTTTATTTCAAACTAGAATAAAACAAAATATACTAAAAAAATGTCGAGTATAAAAATGAAAGAAGAAAGAGTATATATAGTAGTAAACGTTTTATTCAGTGAATTATTTTGAACACAGAATTGAATCTCTTTACTCATTTAGTATTCACATTCTCAAAAATAAATATTTTATGTCAAAAACATGTTTTGCATAAAAATTCCCGTTTTAGATTCTGGGAGTTAATGAATGTCTGTAATTTTTTTTTGTCTTGAAAAAAAGTGAAAAAAGATTTATAATTTATATTAGCATTTTCCGAATATGGTACCATTTTTTTTTAGCTATTTATAGCCTAGAGAAATTTTTAAAATGTTGTGAATAATTTTTCAGTTGGAAATTTATAAAAGTTTTTCATTTAATAGCTGATAGCTAACATTAGTCGTTTAACAGAAGATTCCCAAAAGTGGTTCTAACTCTATAAAAAACAAAAGGTTCAAAAGAAAGTAATTCTATTTATAGCCATGAGATATTTTAGATTTTTATTTATTTATACAAGTCATCAAAAGTATTTTTTTTATGCAATTATTCATAATTTAATTCTTAAAGAACACATTTTTTACAATGATATGCTCGACAATTACTTTACAGCAGAGCGTTACCTACTTGTACACCTTTTTCTTAGTAACAATTCAATCCAATTTTCTTACAGAAAACGCCCTTAAAATTGAAGATCAAAGTTTTTTTTTTACTTATTTAGTAAACATAAAAATAATACAACATTGTTAAATTAATAAAGAATAAAAAAAATAAAAATGTAAAAAAGTCGATAAGTCGTTCTTATATAGACTTTTTTAACAAATTCAAATCTGTTTTCACAATTCATATTACTTCTGTAAATCAATGTGTATATTTGATATCAGTGGTACCTATAAGCCCATAGGCCCCCTTTTTTTAGTCAGCACCTACATAATGCAATGTTTAATCGTTTATCTTTACTTTTTTAACGTAATTTCTGGATCCACAGTGGGATCCTTGCAGTACTCTATGGTGAACCCCTTCCCGTCTAAAAAATCTACTAGGTTAGAGAGCAGAATTTTAGGTTTTTACATATATTTTTTGGCCTTATGCAGCTCAACCCTGATAAATAACCTACACAACTTATTCAGTACAGAATGTGTAGAAAAAAATGTATTTTGCATGTCATAACATATTTTAAAGATTAAAAAATATTCACTCTATATTGTATTATTTGTTCTTTTGAGTTGAAATATTTTGTTAATCAAAAAAAGAAAAAAATGTTTTTAATTTTAAAATGAAAAATGATAGTAATTGTTTTAAGTGTGACTGAATTTAAATAATTTACCAAAGAAAACTTATGCAATATTATTTTCAAGTTTAAGCATACCTATTATTACACGGTGTGCAATAAATAGATGGTAAACATGAATATTGTAAAATTATAAAGTTTAGTGTCAACTTATACCATACGGTTTAATATGTTTCTATTGTAACTGGTATACAGATTTTTAAGTATTTGAAGTAAAAAAAAGCATGGTTTACCAGTTTGAGGATTTTTAAAAGAACATAAGGTTTTTTAGAGCATATTAGAATCATATTTTAACTTAAAAATATAATAATACGCTCTTTAAGTATGATATATGTCAGGTTAGGTAATGGGCAACACTGTTTGATATAGTATACATCTAAGTAGTTCCTATGTAGTATGTATGTTAGACAATGATGTTAAATCATCACTTCCAATACACTTAAGAGGACCCCAGAACCCCCTGTATGTGTTGTAAAAACCTAAAAAAATGGCAAATGTTCATTCAATAGAACCGATTTTGCGTTGTTAAATATTGGAGTGAATTGACTAATGATCAAACTTAATGATAAGAATATTATCTGTGATATCTCTCCTTAGTTATTTAGTATACTTTAATCTTTATGCTAGTTATAACCATTTTTATATTTTACACATTCATAACATGTTTAAAAATTGAAAAACCTTAAATAACTAACCAGAGATTACAAATATTCTGACCATTAAGTTTGGTCTTAGGTAAATTCACTCAAATATTAAAACTAACAACACAAAATAAATTTTACTGAATGCAAATTTGCTATGATCTATGTTAAGACGGAGAAATTAATTTTTTAAATGAATATTGCTTGCTTTAAAATTATGTAAGTTATATTTCTAACAGTTTATACATTTGTAATGAATACACTGTTATTTTAGTACAATTTTAATTAAAATAAGAAATGTTATGCGTTATGACATGATTTAAAAAAATTGTTTTGTTTTAGATTTTATCCAAGATAATACTGATGATGGCTTAAATAAAAGTAAAGAAAATATAGTTATAAACCCCATAGTCAGCTTAAATGGTAATTATATGTTGATACATCTTATAAAAGTATATACTATGAATTAAAATAAAATAAATTCGTAATTTATAATTTTTAGATATTTCATCAAATATTGATAAAAACAAAACTGTTGAAATTATTAAAGAAACTCCTATAACAATTGATACTATAACTATTTTGGATGATGAGGATGAAGATGTGAAGGAAGCGGAGCCTGTAATTGTATTACAGCCAGAGCCTGTAATTGATATAATAGATATGTGTGCACCATCTCCTCCTAAAGTGTCTAAGATCAATGAAGTTGAAAAATCATCTAATCGACAGTTATTAACCATTGAGACGTTATTATGTCCACCTGGTCGACTTAATAGACCTTCCAAAATAGTTATAATACTAAGAGGTTTACCTGGTTCAGGAAAATCGCATGTTGCAAGACTAATCAAAGTTTGTATATTATTGTATTTTATTATTAAGTTATTTAAATTATTAATGATTTTTTTTAGGAGAAAGAAGTAGCGATGGGAGGGCAAGCTCCGAGAATATTATCATTAGATGATTATTTCATGACAGAAGTAACAAAAATGGAAATTGATCCTGAAACCAATAAAAAAGTGGAAAAAAAGGTAATATACATAGAAATTGTTATAAACTGGTTGTAGTGTCATACAAAGTTTTTTTAATCCTTAATGATTTATTTAAATCCCTGCAATCTCCAATTTAAATATACACTTGCTTTTTGGTTGTTAAGAGTATATTATAACTGGTTTTAGCTGGGACTCAAAAATTCAATAATCATTATAAATCATTTTAACAGCTTTTACTTTTAAATAACCATTATATGTTTGAAAATTAATTTACTTTATATTTTATTTGTGTGTATCTTAAAGTTAGGTTAAGTCCTGTGTATTTATATGTATCTTTATTTATATAGTATACATTTTTTTTTAAATATTTATATTTAATATAGTTAATGTTTTTTTTTTTCAAAAAACTAATAATGGGTAATAATAAAATGAAAAAAATACCAAATTATTTTTTATTGATTTTATACATTGTTACTTTTTAGGTTATGGAATATGAACATGATTCTGCAAATGAAAATTTATACCGAATATCCTTTATAAAAGCATTTAAAAAAAAAATTTTGGAAAATTATTTTTCGTTTTATATTATTGATGCCATTAATAATAAAGTGTCATATTATAAAGAAATAATAGAGATTTCTCGGATGAACGGGTTTACTGTAAGTTGTTTTATTTATTTAGGGATGGGCTATAACTCAAAGCGATACTTTATATTGGTGATATTTGTTTTATTATTATTAGTTGTTTCCAAAACCGATTCTGTAAAAAAACAAAAAACGTAATTTTGCATACAATTTGCTCAGCTAAAATTTTTTCAACTAAAATGATTGGCACCTACTTAAAAAATATCAAGTCATTGAAGTTTAAATCTTCAGGATGGCTTCTTCATTAAATTTAAAGAAATTCTTTAGGTAATAATAAAATAATTAACTTCAATATATAAACGTCTCAGATGAATATCCAAGAATTTCAACTCTAATTTTACTAATTTTTTGACATTCTCAATGAGTAAATCACAAAAACAATTCAATAATATAACTTCCTAGAACTTCTTACCATGTTTATTACTTATAATAATATATTTGTTATTATTATTTATTTTATAAGTATTTATAGAAAGTTCCTATGTATTTATTGTTTTTTTTTCAATTTTCAATTTGTTATTAATATCATTATTATTATTTTATTTTATTTTATTAATTTTGTTAAAACTTTAAAATTACTATAAAAAACAATAATATAAAGAATGTGTAATAACTAATTAGTTTATTTTTATTAATAATCAATGCTAATATAGTAGTATACAACATCAGTTTTATCGGATATTGGTTTAGGTCTAATTTAACATCAGTTTATTGATGTATAATAAAATGTTGCTTTTTAATATACCAAAGTATCAGCTATCGTTAAAAAGTTTGACTTACTCCTAGTTTTTATACTGCTCATCTAGACCAATTTAAAAAAAATTTATTTTTAGTTAAATATTTATGTTACTACAAATTTATTGGATTATGTTTTGGAATAAAAAGTCTATGGGTACATAATTTAATAACATTCTCATTTTTTGAGAATATTTTTTTTTTTTACCAAAATTATCATAGTTGAAATATTTGAGATGGTGTCAGTGCGCTATTGTTTTCTCTCTCTGATCTTTACCTGTGCCCCTACTTTGGCTTTTTTATAATATTTGAATTTGTATACAATTTACAGGCATTTTTAAATTGCAATAATTTACATGATTCTAACTAACATAAAAAATTTAAATTTCATAAAATAGCCAATGTAGGGACACAGATATTGTTCTTAAATGAAAGTGATAATCAGTGAATTCGCTCTTAATATTAAAACTATTAAGCGAGACGTCTTACCTATATGTGTTGTCTCCCTATTGTGCATATACAACAACAAATTTTTGTTTACTAGTTTCAATAGTATGCTGTTTAAATATTAGAGTGAATTCAAATATTATCAAGAACATTATCTGTGTGGTCTCGTTGGTATCTACAATATTTTAATTTTTAAGTAAATCATGAGTTTTATTTCCAGTTTACTTTTATTAATCAATCAAATATTAATATTTTACATACTCATAACTCAATTAACAATTAAAAAATTGCAAAAAACCAACAAGGGAACACAGGTAATGTTCTTAGCTAAAACTTTGATAATAGGTCAATTGACTCTTATATAAACCATTGAAACTGGTGGACAAAAATTTGGTATGTCGTATGTGTGTAAGACGGAGACAATACACGAGGGTTTGACGTCCTCTTAACACGGGGTTGGTTCTGCTGTTGGGTGTAAATCAGATAGAGAAAACAAATAGAACTCTGACATCCGCTTAAGCATAATTGTGAAGTGTCTAATAATAAAATTGTATTCTTATAAATTCAATATACTTATTTAGGTCTATATTATTGAATTAGAATTTGATATTGATTTGTGTATCAAGCGTAATATTCATAATAGAACAGCCCATGATATTAATAGTATAATGAGATCTTGGGTTAAAACGCCTTCTGATCAAATACTGCTGGATATACGGTCATTACTTCTTTCACCTTCAGAAAGCGAGGTAATGAAATCCTAATATAAAATCATATTACTCTGGATATATTAAATACAAATGTATTATTAATTTAGATGGAAATGGAAGACGTCTCAGATGTTGAAATGGAAGTGGATAAAGACGAAGAAACCAATGATGACAAAAGTTCTGATGAAAATAGAAATGTTGAATTTGAAGAAGAGGTAACTAATATTTTTTCAGTTTATTTAAAAATAAAACATTTATTGTGTAGTGGAAAAAATATTATTGGAGAAGAAAAATCATGATTACTATACTAGTTTTATGTTTTACTAAGCTAGTATATTTATATTCTAGTTTCTTAAAGATAAATGACAATAAATAACAATAACAAATTGCATCAACTGTCCGTGCTTATTTTAATAATAATAATAATAATAATAAAAAAATCATCACTTGGATGTGTAAACAATTATATTTAACCACTCGTGTATACACCCCCAAGATACTTATTTTCATCAAAATATTACAATTTGTTTCAAATTAATGTTTATTTTTATTTGTATAAACATAATATATAATAATTTTTGTTGAAAACATAGCATCTTGTAAAAACTGTTAAACAAGTAGATACCATTTATATTATACTATTTTTTGGTTGCTAATATTTCTACAGGACGTCATGAAATTATTGTCTTGCAAATGGACTGATACTATACCTCAAGAAGAAAAGATGAGTACGTTTCATTATTTTTTTTTTTCTTTACTTAAATATGATTTTTGTTTTCAAAAAAAAATATTAAAAGCATTAGTTAATACACTTCAAACTTACTTTTTTTACAATTATTGAACATTCAATTTTTATACTCAAATGAGAAATATATTACAGAAAGATTGGATGGGCTATGTAAGAAAAAGCCAGAAAGCTCAATAAAAGAATGGCTGCAAATACCTGAAGATAATTACTCCGTTAACGAACAAGTAGTCTTAAATGATGGTAAAAAAAGGGTATGTATTATGACATATAATATATATATAACTTTAACCAAATAACAAAAGTCTCATAATTGTAATTCGTCAGTTTAAACCAATCATACATTCATATTAATAGTATCATGAAATTATTGATAAGGCTTTTTTTTATCATGGTTACTTATTAACAAAACTATATTTATGAACCATCATAGATTTTCCTTATAAAAGAATAAAATATTGAGTAACATGCTATCATTTTTTTATTCCATCAACGTTGATAGTTAATTTTAAGCTCAATTAAAATGCTTGAAAATGTAATGCAAGGTTCCTCGTAAGTTGTTTATTGTAGCAGTTCAAAAGTATTTCAATTTTTATAGCTAAGAATTGAAAATTAAAAAACAAGGCCTCTCATAAGTATTACATAGTGTAACTAAAAATCTAAAAATGATATAAACATACGCACAGTAGCGGGGTGATAACAAACTAATACCTAATTATGTATTAATTGTACATATAAGTACTTTCTAATTTGTACGTTTATGCTAATTTTGGTTCTCAATGTGGTAACTTTTTAATATATATTTTTAAATTATTAAATGTCCATGTTAATCCAAGGGCCAAAAGAAATGTCAGTGTACTGAACATTTAGACTATACTGATTTAAACAAAAAGATTTTTTTTTTTACTACTATTATTATAATTTGAAATTCTTAAATCCATATCACAATAACTTTCATCTTTATATTCTGTTATTCACACAATTCTAATTTAACTGTGAGACTATATTTTGAAAGTAATTAACCGCTTCAAAGGACCAATTAGACTTAATTTCTAATCAACTAACATGGCACTTAAAACTTTAAAATCATATTATTACTCAGTGTTCACAGAAAAAAACTTTGCATAATTTATACATTTTATATATTTTTCACTTACTTAGTTGTTTAATACATACTTCTGTGTAGGTTCGCTGGGCTGATATGGAAGAAAGGCGCGAACAAGAAAAAATGCGTGCTATAGGCTTTGTTGTTGGGCAAACAGACTGGAATCGGATGTTAGGCCGGGATCAAGGTGAAAGCAAGTTAACACAAACAAAATATATTTGACCATTTCAATATGTTATAATGTGCTTAACTTAATAAACAATATTTATTTTTATTATTTTTAAATGTATATATTAAAATGTTTATAATTGAAAAAAAATTATTTAAGAACTATCTGTGTGCCTTTGCTAAACAACTTTTATTAGGTTAACTGAATTCATTATTATGTATAAAAAATATACATAGTTCATATTACATATGTTTGAGTTGTAACAATACTGTAAAATAAAGAAATCAAGAAACAAAACAACGGATTAAATTTAATCACCTTAGAATTTAACACCAGTAAGTATACACAATGTCATTTCATTACTGTAATTTTTATTTAAAGTACCTACTTATTATAAATGTTTTCAAATTTGGTAACCATAATATTGTCACGAGTAGTAGTTTCAATAGTTAACTGTTTGTCTTCAATGAAATCATTGCGCGGTCGTATTTTTGTCTGCTTTATTATGCGCGTCATCAACACTGGTCCTTGTTTGTTTTCATCCAAGGATCTCTAAAGCCCAAATCAAAAAAATAAGACTTCAAATGTCCACCTCTAATATGCCTTTTACAAATAATATATATAATATGTATATAATAAACATAATATACATTATGTTATAAAATAAGCCGATCAGTTGTGTGTCGTTTTTATTAGGTATACTATTATTAATATGGTTATTACCTGTAGTATATTCAAAAAAAATAGAAATGCCAGCAACGCTAAAGCAGACGACGTCGTTGATGTCGAACGTCGCATGCTTCTATTTTGTTTTCTTGTGGAGAAATTACTATAAACGTATATTAATACATTATAATATTATTATTATTATTGTTATTATTATTATTATTATTATTATTATTATTACCATCACCAACTATTATATTCGTAGGTTTTATTAAAAAAAAATAGTATATAGTATAGGTAATATATTATATTGCTCACCTGGTACTATACGCGCGCCCTATGTTCAACGGTAATAAATAACCGTTGTTGACGTTATGAATTCCTCGACTGTCTGAAATAGTATTTGTCTGTGCGTTAGAAGCAGACAACGACATGACGTGAATTGGACGTGTCTGCGCTATACTTTTTTATCAGTATTTTTATGCTAATCGTTGCAGTTTTTTGTTTTGTTTCAGAAAAAGAATATTGTAAAATATTTGGGACTCGACAGGTTCAAAGCTTGTCGTTGGGTGAAACAGATAATCTTGACTGACTTTCGAAAATCTCCCGCAAAATAACACAATACAATGTTATTTCCATGTTTCGCACTTGCCCAGGTGTATGCAATTTGAAGAGTCAACAGCCATGACTGTGAAGTATGCCCATCGGTGTCTTCTAAATTATGTTCCCAATCATTATTATAGTCATATTATAAACCGTTAGCTTTATTTTATTTTTACCGCTAAATTTTAATTGTACTGACTTAGTCTGTGAGTATGTTTGTTTCTTGATTTCTATTATTATTATCATTTAAGTAAAACAATATTATAATATTTTGTAATTTGTTTTTTTTTTGTTTTAATTAAAAATTTACATCAAATTTTTGCACATTCTATCATAAATCTGGTATTTTAATTTGTTTTATTAAATGTTTACAATTTCCATAAAAATATAAAATACTAGAATGTTTTGTTTTATAATGAATAATTCTTATTTAATACCTATAACCTAAAAATACAATTTAAAAAAATCCTAGATACTACACTCGAGCTTCGTACAAAACACGAATATAATATTTATAGTTTGATTGCACTTTATTGTCCACTTTTATGCAATCACTATCTTCATATAAATATAATTTAAATAAATGTTTAATATGGTATAGGTACTACTTTACTACTTTACTATGACGCAGTGTCCTAGCTAGGTGGAGGGGTCATAATGGCTTAAGCCTTCTCCAGAAATATCAACTATCAAATTGTATCTTCGCCTATCGCAGGCTTAAATATGCTTTAAAAATGTCAATTCGGTAACATTAAAATACATAAGACATAAAATACATTTTAGATTCTGAGTGGAACGATGGATGTATTGATTTTACAATGATGTGTTTTTTTTTTTTTTTTTGTGTCTGTCATCACCTTTTAGGACAGTAAAACTGCTTCGATTTTCTTCAACAGCAACTTTTCTGATTGGTTAGTGAATCTAGTTGG
>NW_019104298.1:43826-81357 GCF_001856785.1 Myzus persicae
TTTTTTTTATAAGCATTTAAAATTCGAATTTTGACTCAGATATATTGGTATTAATATGTCTTAAACCAAGACTGACATACCGTCTCCACTCAGAATCGTTTTTCTTATACAATGATATTGTATCATTGAATTCAAATTTAATTCCATCCATTATACAGTGACCCACTTGTAACCTACTGTACAGCAGAGCGACATCCACTTACCCGCTTTTTTTTTTTTGAAAGAGATTAAATTGACAAAAAAATAAATAAAAAAAGTTAATATTTATACTTTACTAGGTAGTGGAAATGTGAATTAGCTTAAGAAATATTATGGAAGTTTTTGAAATTTGTAATCATTACATTCTTAAATATGAACAACTTATTTTATCGTAGTAAGTCGATACTATAGTATAGTACTCAAACAATAAAATAATACAACAACTCTCCAAAAAAAATAATCCTGGCTACGGCACTGCAGTTATATTAGAATCGCGAAAAAAAGACCGAAGAAAAAAATTCCGCGGAAAAAAATTTAAATATAAATATGATCGTAGGTATACATAATATATTTATCTCGGGGTTACACTAGACATCTAAAAAACATCTTAATTTGGTGGCCACACGCCCACACATATCCACAAAACTATGTAAATTATGTTATATCTTCAACAAGCTTACCAACGGCTCTCAATGTTATTTCCAATTCTTAACAAAAAATTAGCTATACACAGTGAATGCTCAACATTGATAAATAAGTAACTACTACGCCCACTACTAACTTACGCTTGCCGTATCTGGGGTAGCTGCTCAGCCACACACATAAGAAAAATAATATATTGTTATATTATTAATTATTATCATGTTAAAATTATCGACAATTACTAATTCGGTAAATATCTGTAGATGTAAATATTTAATAGATAGCCCACGAAGGCTTGAGTGTCTTATTATAGAACAATATTTAAAAAGAAAAAAAACCTAATATGTATATCATTTTCTAAGTCAAAACCTCCTCATACCACCGTCCACCATATAGGTACAATTTGGGTGGGGTTCTTGGGAGTGCTTAATGTCGCAACTGGCGCAACTCCCAAGACCCAAATTGTTACTGGTTGTATAACGTCATACGCAGTCGTAACTTTTACTTATAAGATTTTGTTCATTTTCATAATAATAATTAATAATAGGTACATTGGTAAGTGGTAACTACTTGAACAGTTTATGGATAGCAATAATATAAATGATATCAGATATACCAAAAGGCGATCGGAGTAAATATTGGTAATTAAGAAATGATGTAAGTATTACAGTCTACAGACAACCGACAAAGAATTTGTAAGATGATAAGAATTACACCAAAACGTTTATCAATTATCCAGTAAATAGAAAAAACCTTTTAAAAAGTCTATAAGAAGAACGTACCTACCTACCAAAGTACCAAATCAATCCCCGAAGTGACAATTCCGATTACTTTATATTATACACTTGTATTATACTATAAATAATAACTATAATATTTTATTTAAATAAATGTTAATTGTCATTGCATGAATAAATGTATTAAATTAATATAATCGGTGGTAGAGGGGCTATATGTGTATGGTATATCTGGGTCTCGTCAGTGTTTCTTTCAGACAATTTTCTCGGAGGGGCAATTATAATACGTATTATTTTATTTACACAATATTACATTATTATATTATAATAGGTAGTCTATTATGGGGCGGTACTAGTTTGCGCACAAATACCAAAAAGAAAACTTTTTTGGGCACAAAACTACCACTCGCTTGGGAACAGTTGAGCCGTAAACATGCACGTGGTTTGCGCACAGTTACCTTTTGGCCTGACCTTTTAATACCCACTTAATAAGTAAATTATTAAAGTACCTACATACATTTTCCTTCTCACTTAACAGACTTAGGACTGTCTATGAATATATTCATAGGTGTGGTTAAAAATGACTATTTCAAATAACTATTTATAGAAAATAATATTAGTATAATATAGTATACATATATAATATCATTTTTATAAGATATATCAATTAAGAAAAACTACTTATATAAAATATTTATTTTGGCGCAAATGATATGTCAATTTTAACAGTTAACAGTTAAGTTAATGAAAAGCCAAAAGTAACTAGTTAAGTTAAAAAGTTAATATAAAATTAACTTATTAACTTAACTTTAACTTTTTAACTCGTTAATGCCCAGCCTTGCATTTTTGCACCTTTGGCGCTTATGTCATATAGCCTAATTTTCGTGTGCGCAAACCAGTTGTACATTTAGGATAACCGTGTGCGCAAATGAGTTCCGATTTTTCAGGTAAAAATTATAAAATGTGCGCAAACAAGTTGCAGCCCTATTATGACTGTGAACATTATAATTAATTAGATACGTAAAACACAACATTTAACAGAACGTTTTTAATACACACATAGTATTATTATATATCAACCTTATTTTTAAATACACGTACCTATGTTAAGTTCAATATAGGTACAAAAAAAAAATCAATTATAATAATAGCTAGAAAAAAATATTTTTACATTATTTTTAGTTAAGAATTATTAAATTTTAATTTCAAATGATATTATTATTATTAAATTATTTTAAGTTCTAAAGAAATCGAATTCGGCGATTTTTTTTAGCTGCGTACAAATCTACCGTTTTGTCCAAGAAATCTTCTGTTGGAACGTCAGGCCATTCAATACTGATAAGCATACAATGCATTAAGGTTCCTGGGACTTGGGAGCATTCTTTTCTTGTCTTTGTAAGAACTCTATTCATTGTGCTGAAAGATCTTTCAACCGAAGCTGTGGTAACGGGGATGACGAGAAGTATTTCACAAAGCTGTTGTAACTCAGTATATCCTATGTCAGCTTCCATGATTTTAATTAATGGACTTTCGTATGCCTTGTATACTCCACTATCAAGCATAGACTTGATAAAAAAATTAAATGACTTCATATCTGCTAGTATAGCTACTGAATTAAGCATTGGAAAATAACCACAAATTGTTTTTAATTCAGTGTCCTGTATATCAATGAAAGACTGGAAGCTCTCAAAGTGACTAACAAATTTCATTATATTAATACATTTGTCATTGAATCTGTTTCAATTTCTCTGATTAAGCATTCACAATACTCTCTCATTTTTTTTAATGTTGTTTTTGGATCTTCATCAGCAGTCAAATGCATTTCGTTTGAATCGTTTTGAAATTTTATGTACAAGTTACTACTTACTATTAATTACTTACTGGTATTTACACACTGATTTGCAATATCATTTAAATGTAATTTTGTTGTAGTTATGAGAGGAAACACATTAGTTAGATTAAGATTTGTTTTTGCAAAGTATTACTAAGGTAAGAAAGGGCACTGAGGAGTTCATTCATTACATAACAGGTGATAAAGAAACTTGTTTTTCTTATTTCCAACAATATACCACCTGCTAGTGATGCAATATCTATACCTTCCTTGTGGATATGCTCACAAGCCATCATGATAGATTTTAAACTTCTAAAAACAGCATTAACTATCTTATAGTGGGATAGCCACCTCACTTTAATGCATTCAGGAATCTTAAGAATTGGATCATTTATTACTGCTTGAATTTCATGCAAAATATTTTCTCTTTTAGGTGATTTACTAAATAATTTATAAATGTCTTTTAAAACATAATAAAATCTGTTGACCTTTTTGTTTTTATTTCTACATGAAGCTGCTGCTAATGACAAAATGTGTGCTTTGCAGTGAATGTAAAGAATATCTCTCTTTGCTTTTTCTGAAAGCTTCCTTCTCACGCCTCCTACATTCCCAGCCATATTGGCGGCACCATCAAATCCGAAGGCTATAACATTACTGTAGTTCAAACCAAGACTAGTTAGTTCTTTGTCAATAGCATCAGCAATAGTTTATGCTAATCCATTTGGAATTTTAACTATTGCCAAAAACTTTTCCACTGGAACTTTATCTTCTACAAATCTAAACATTATACTTAGTACCATTTCATTTTTCAAAGATGTACTTTCATCTGCTAAAATAGAAATTTTTTTGTTTTTCAATGTTTTATTCAGTTTATTCCTTAAAATTTCACCCATACAAACTAATAATTCACAGACTGTGTCTTTGCTGCTATAATTTGATCTATCACTTTGAGATTCTCTTCATGTTTTAAAATCATTATTTAACTTGTCAAAAATACTTTCAATTAAACTTTTATATTTAGTAGTATGAGCTATTTCTTCTTTAACCAACAAGTACAAGCCTCTCAAAAGAATTTTTAAACTTTTTCTGTTTGATTGCAGTATTTCACTTTCACTTTGCTGAACGATTTGAGTATGAAACGGTTTTTTCATCTCATTATTTTTGATTTTTTTCATTTCTATACTTACAGTGTGAACTGATGAATGTTCATGTTTCTCTAATTTTCCATTTTTACCTAAAGCTTTCTTGTAAGATGTGAATGTGAAAGTTAGGTACACAACACACATTAACAAATAATATAGTAACAGTCAATAGACTTCACCGTTTAGACAATAATAAAGTAATAGGTACATTATCACAGTGAACAACAATGATACACATTACAAACTAATGAAATATCTACAAATTAATCTGATATTATTTTTGGTGTTTAATAATTTATAGTCACCGTTTTATCTATTGTTAGTGATTCGCCGTGATATAGAATTTACATTTGTCATACCTATGATTATTTGATTTTTTTCCTATTCTATGAATTTTCTCCGGGGGGGGGGGGCCCTCCTAGAAATTTTTCCCCCCCCCCCCCCCCATGAATTATAATAAGAATAAAATACGAATATCCAACTACCTACTTTTTTAATAATAATTATTGAAGCACTGATCTTTATTATAGACCAGCGATTCTTAAACTGTGGTCCGCGGCCCCCTGAGGGTCCACGACACTCTTAACGGGGGTCCGCGACACTATAAATGATTTCAGCTGTGGACAGCATGTGTGTGTAATAATGATATTGATAATGACACCTTTTTGAAATTGACATAACCCAAATTAATGGACTGACATCCCTGGAAGAAGATAATCTTATAGAAATTTCTACAAATGGTAGTTTAAAATTACAATTTAATCAAAAGTCGTTAGAAAATTTTTGGTTGCACGTACAAAAAGATTATCCAGTATTATCAAGTAAAGCTCTGAAAGTTTTAATTCCGTTTCCAAAATATTTTTTATACTTATTATATTTTTATTTACCTTTCTTTTAAATATATTGGTAATTGTAACATGAAATATTTTTTAATAAAAAAATGGTAATTCCTAACAAAATTAATAAGGTGGTCCGCGATTGAAAAATGTCCTTCATCAGCCTAGGGGTCCGCGTAATAAAAAGTTTAAGAACCGCTGTTATAGACTCTTAAGACATAGGCGCGTACCTACTACTAACCCTATAGTTGGCTAAAGTCTAAAGTTATTGTCTGTACTCTGTATACAAAAGCATTCATTATTGGTGTCGGGCACAAAGTTTTCGGTTTCGTTCTATGCGTTCTCATGACCAAAAGTCATAAATAAATAATTATTATACTTTATAGTGTAACAACTGTAACCAACTAAGTATATATAATACCTTTATAATTTTATAAGTATCTTATTTAATTGGGTATAATAATTATAGGCATATTATGCACTTGATGAACCAGCTTGACACCGTGACAGTCATATGTATAATAATAGTAGGTAGTAGGTAGGTACTTACAATTTATAACTAAAATATGATTTTAGGTTACCTAACTATGAATATTGCTTGGCGCTTGCCACCACATTACCTATACTTTTTATTGCACTTTCAGTGCCGGCGGAATCACAGCGGCAGTGTTTCTGAGTTTCGTCCAGATAGGGATGGTTCTCGAAGGACTCAGTGGCGTATCCATGAAGGAGGGTCAGCCTGCCACCCATAAACCTGAGATAGTATATTAACTTTTATATGAAACACAGTATTAATCTACTGACTACCTAGTATTAAGCCGTGCTTTATTCCATATTTAGATAATTTTTTACCAATGATAAGTGATCATTTATTAAAACACAATAATCTTTGTTGAAGAGTTTTATCAATTACCTATTTGTTTCCGATTAAAGAGAAGGATGTACCTGATACTTTTGAAAATTACACAACAGTCTTAGCACAAAAACAAAAATATTCCATCTTTTTCTCTTGTAGTAGTTATTGCAGAACATTTGTAATACTTTACCAATTACAACAGCTAGCTACTGCAGAAAGGTCATTTTCGACATTGCGAGTTTGCGACACCACGGCAAGAGCCGTTTAAATGGATTAGCTCAGCTAAATACTTACTGGAAAATAATATTGAAGTATTGTATATTTTCTTATTTTATATTTCTATTTAAAATTATGGTTTATAAAAATAATTTTAATACAACTATGAACTACAATTAAGTACATAAATATTTCATAGTATGATTATATTATATTATATAATAGGTGTAATTATTATATTAAACTTACTTTTTTTTTTTATCGAACAAAAGAAAATTTTATTTACCATCTGTAATTACATGTAGTACAATAAGTAAATGGGATGTGGGTTGATTTGCGGGAGAAGAAAGTCACCCAATAGTGGCATCCTGTGGAAATCACTTTAAGGAGAGAGTAGGTCACTACACAAGTTCCTTTTCAGGCGCCTGAGTATATTACCTGGGATTTGTTTGGATAATAGTTGAGTGGTTATAGGATTTGAGTGAGTATTGAATGTCTTGTGTGTTTTTTTGTAGGTGATCATAGCAAGATTATTTAAGGTTGGAATGCAGATGTCTTTATGAAGTGATTCATTGGTTTTATACCAGGGGGCACCTGATATTAAACGTAAACATATAGACTGGAATGCCTGAATTGTTCTGGTATTTGACGGTTTGGCAGAACCCCAAAGTTGAATGCCATAGTGGCATAGTACCACATGGGTTATTGTAGAAGAGCCATCGCAGTGCTCGAAATGGACCGGAACGCACCGGAACGGCGTTCCGGTTCGTAATATAAGCTTTGGGTCCGTTCCGGTTAGTTAAAATTAAAATTTAAGAGTTCCGTTTCGTAAAAATTCACAGTATCACAATTATTTAGAGGATTAAAATTATAAAATATCTTTTCGACAAAATTAAATATTAATATAATATACTTAATATAGAGAGAAGTTCAATTTTTAAAGTATTAAAAGGGATTAGTATGGGGAACATATTACACTCAGAAAAAACCTGTGCGAAAATTGCAATCCATCTGGCTACTGAATTGAAAACGATTATTTGTAGAGATATGGATTTGATCAACAATTTTTAAAAGAATGTCTTGTTTGTTTTGCGTGCGATGGAGCTTCCGTAATGATTGGGAAAAATTCGGGAGTAGCAACTCGACTTAAAAAAATGTTTCCAAACTTAATTATTTGGCATTGCTCGAACCACCGTTTAGAGCTTGCCGTTAATGATGTTGTAAATGAAGTTGATGGAATAAATCATTTTAAAATATTTATGGACAAAATGTATTCTTTATATAATCAATCACCAAAAAATCAAAATGAGTTAAGACAAGTAGCAAGTTCTTTAGAAAAACAAATTTTACAAATAGGAAGAATTTTGTCTGTTCGCTGGGTTGCGTCTAGTAAACGAACTATAAATGCTGTCTTAAATAACTTTTCGGCTCTTTAAGAACATTTTAAATCTGCTTCAACAGATGTAACAAGAGATTCGAAAGAAAAAAGCAAGTATAACGGGTTAAAATTAATGATCTCCAGCTTCGAATTTGTTAGTAATCTTAATGCAATGGCAGACGCTTTAGATGAACTAGAAGACTTATCAGAGTATTTGTAAAGGCGTAATATCACTCTTGTAGAAGCCGATAAAGCTATTAGAACAACAATTAGAGTATTTGATTCGATGGTAAGTGAGCCCGGACATAAATTAGCCGGCGCTTTAAAAGCGATAGAATTGAATATTTATAAAAATGTTCCTATTCATAATGGAAAGGTAAAACAAATTAATACGAGCCAACTATACGGAGGTTTATCAAATAATTTAAGAAATCGGATGATAACAACTAATTCATCACATATGTAAGTCAACATGAAAAAGATCAAAAGGATAACATATATAATTATACAAATTTAATCGATAGTCTTAGCGTACTAGATCCAAAAAATAATGTCCTATTTCCGATAGTGATAAAGTCGAAAATATTACATTTGGAGATGATAAAATACGTCACTTGTGTCGCCACTTTCAATTAAATAAAGAAAATGATATTGTTCGGGGTTTTCAAATATTCAAATTGGAAGGAAGAAAAGAAGGTGTTCCGGACGACTTCAAATATTTTTTAAAACCGTAGCGACTATTCCAATATCTACAAGTGAGTGCGAGCGAAATTTTAGCTCAATGAATGAAATCATAACACCCCTCAGATGTTCATTAAATATTAGTACAATCTCTGCACTTTTATTTATTAATTGTATTGGCCCTCCACTCACTGAATTTCGTCCTGAAAAATATGTACGGTCATGGTTAGCCAAAGGTGGGCATTTTGCTGATGAAAATGCAAGTCGCAAACGTGACAAAAAAATTGACGACAAATATTCAGCATTATGGAGATTATTATAAACTATGTATTCAATTTTAATTGACGAATTGTACATTTTTTAAGCTTAAAATTACTTGTATTATTTATTATTATTATATTTTATTGTAAAGTAAACAAGAATTAAAATAATTAAAATTAAAAATTATAATCTTCATATTAATTTTATAAACGTTCCGGTTCGTAAAATTATCCATTTCGAGCACATGGCTCTAGATTGTTCTTTTAGTTTTTCATTAGAGCTTTGAACGGAGTAAGGGTCTAAGAAGGCGAAGGCTCGAATTGAGAAAACGTATTTAAAGCACGACAATACATAATGTTGAAAAAAGTGTTACATATAATTATTGAATAATAAATAATATCATATTTAGTTCAGATAGTTCACAGAACAATTGGAAATTTGGAATATTTTTAGCATAATCATTGAAAGTTAAGGGTTTGTTGGTAAACGAAACGATAAGGGGCTTTTTTCCTAGATTCCTACATAGTTACTATATCCATTACCCATAGATACTAAATGTTTGATTGCAGTGTTGTACTGTCGTGTAATATAAAATACCATGAATACCTTAACTAAAACCATTTAAACCGACTGTTTTGATTATAGAAACTGTAAAATCGATAAACTGATTTGTTTAACGTTTTTATTTATTAAATTAAAAATTATTCATCAAATTGGTATTTAGAATAAATGCATTCCTATACTCGTATACCCGCATATAATGTGTTACTTTGTAAGTATACGCACTTACAGGACAACCCAGAAGTGGGTGTACACCCTTTAAGTTCTATACATCGTATTTCATATTAACATTAAACGTTAAGTTGGTATTGCATTAAAATTATTATAGTTTATCCATATAGATTTCTAAAGATCATTATAAATAAGTCTATGAGTTTTTCAATACCCATACACAGATATATATATATCTGTGCGGGGGTTTCCGTTTTCCGCAAAAATGACCCTCGCTCGTTATCACCATGGCCGTTTTCCACAAAGGTTATGTTCCGAAATCCGCCAAAAAAATTTATAAATTATTTTTGAGAACCCCTGAACTGAAACCATCAAATAGTGATGATTACGATTTAGGTACGTGCTATTATTATATATTTTATATAATTTTAATTTTTATACCAATGTATTATTTGGACGGCAAACTAGTGATGTTTATAATCATAACAATTAATACTTATACTGTTTATAAGAACGATTATAATAGCGTATGCGTTGGGAAACACACTGGGTAGTGGGTACACCTCTCTATAGGGGAATAGTAATAGTAAGATAAGCTATAGATAAAAGTTTATGATCGATAAACTGAGGTGAGGCGCGTGTGTGATACAAGGTGATGCGCGTACATCGTGATCATTACTATTTGATGGTTTCAGTTCAGGGATTCTCAAAAATAATTTATAAATTTTTTTGACGAAAATCGGAATATAACCTTTGACGGAAAACGGCCATGGTGATAACGGGCGAGGGTCATTTTGGCGGAAAACGGTTACGCCCATCTGTGCACCTATATAAATAATATAATATAATTTTGGGACCCCCGATTTTGTAAAATTGTAACGGTCACCGATGGGGCGATGGCCAAGATTAACTGGACAAGTTATATACCTATATGTATCAATATGACAATATATAATATTGATATATCATCACAGTTGTAATAGTGTTTTTTCAGTATGCGCATCTCCTTCACCTCCAGTCCGAGTCGTTGTTTACCACTTCTGATTGGTTGATTTTTTTTTTTTTTTTATGATTTAAGCTTCGGCAACTGAGGCCATTAGCTGTAGGTTGTGTGGTACAGTAGAGTTTTGGGACTGTAGGGGGGGGGAACACGTGTGTGTTTTTGTTTTGGCAGAATTTCTATTGGGCACCCGTAAGTTTCTGCAATGCCCGGTTGGGGGATGGCGGCACTTGTTCTCCGGTCACCGCGACTTGTCCAGAGAAAAATGCCGCCCGGTGGCCGAGGATCGAACCGCGAACGGCTGCGTCGCAGCGGACGCGTCAGACCACTCGGTCACCTCGTCCCACTGGTTGATTTTTGTCTATGTTATAATATGACATTATGTCTAATCTATGTTTATGATTGACAGCCAATAAGAAGTGGAGATCTACGGTATAGGCATTATAGGTGGGCACAAAACAGTAGACAAAGTACTGAGCGGAGGATGCATATCAAAAAACTGTGTTGATACCTATAATAGGTATTCAATATGGTTTTGTGGTTTATACCACGGAATAAGACCATTCATTTTAATAATATATAAAGTAGATAATATACCTACCGTATTATTGTGGTTATCTAATGAACCATAACCATGTTAAAGGAATATATTTTATTTAAATCATTAATCAATGAATTTACATTAGTATTTAGTCATCTCTCATCACTCATCTATTCAGTTTTTATAAACGTTACATATTGTTTATATGAAAAATACCCTCAATAAATAATTTGTTTTGTCCGGCGGATGTGGTTTTTATTGTGTCAGAATAAATAAAATGTCTAAGTTAATTTCTAAACAGAAAAAAAGCGATAGACAGCTTTGTCAGATAATTGCTACTTCAGTCACGGAAATAGTCCGCGATAGCTTAAATCCAACATTCAGACAAACTTACTTCGACACCATACAAGTATAACAGAAATCGTCGATAATTTATAATAGCATATTACCAATTAATTTACTACGATATGACAAAATGGTTTTCTTGGAATTTAATATTTTTGATATACCTACCTATAAACTTTATGTTATATTATTTAATGGAAACTAATTCTTAATGTTTTTGTTGTATCTATCTATACTTATTAGGTTACAAACTCGACTGATGCTCAACATTTCTTGGAAGATCGTCTTTTAAATAATTTGGGTGTTAATGCATTGTTCGTAAGTATTAGATACCTACTTATATAGTGGTTTTTAGAATATAATTTGGAATGGATTTTATTTCTAGTGGTGTAACGATGATTGCAGAGTAGGTTTTAATGATCTTAAAGACTTAAATGCTGATCAGTTTTTGGCTTAGCACTTAGGACATTTAGATTATTTTATGTTGTTTTTACTCAAAATACAACAGTTATTTAGTACTTATACAGTCATATATGCGATATAGGTATAGATTTCGATAAGACAAGCATTTGCGCAAGTACGAGAAATTAACTTTATATAACTTAAATTTGTTTTAATATTAATTTCGGTAGAGATTTTACTATTTTAGTAAAAGATTTTAATAATTATTTTATATTTATGTACAAAATAAATGCCACCGGTCCGTAAATTTCTAAGCTCTAGGTTGGCAGATATACGATTCGCATGACTTTTTATGCAATGTTACTATAATATTTGTTTGTTCCTCCTCTCGTTATTATAAACCTTAGACATATTATTATGGTAATTGACATTCATCTAATTATCTTAAGCTTAATCTGAAAAATTATATTTTATATTTTCATCATTATGTAAATTTTCGACTGTCGATAATGTCATAACTCATAAGGAAAACCCATGATATTTTGGTATCAAATAAAAGTTATCGACATGCCCATTTCTGTTATTTAAATATAGTTTCAAAACACATCTTTAATCATAAAGAATATCAAATGTGATAAGTCCTATAAATAACAATATGTTAAGTACTTATAACTTTTATGACCTATAATTTTTGTTGAATACCTTTTATTTATGAGCTTCTTATTCCAAATTATTTTATAATTAAAAATTATTAAAACTTAAAGGTTCAATAGTTTTTTATTATTATTATTTATGAAATTCTTACTTTAAATTATTATATCTTGAATCTTGACAATTACAACAAAAAACTAAAAAAATTATAAACTCCGGACCACGAGAGAAGAAACCCGTGTCCCGACAAATTGCGTTCGAATTCAGGTATTAAAGGGACAAAGTGGGGGAAACAGAGCCTAGTAACGCTCACTGACGTCAGTCTGCATGCGCGAAACAGGTACCTTCTCTCGTGGCGCGGAGTATAGTAGTGACAGAAAAGTAAAGAAAAGAAACTAAAGCTCATACAATTAAAATTGTCTGCAGTGTATAATTATCTATTTAGGATAATATGTTTTATTACATACGTTATTGAATAAAATAGCATTTTTAAAGGAAAACCAAGTTGAAATCGAGAGAAGAAAATATATATTTTATTTGAGTTATGTGGTGTGAGAGAGATGGCCAATTTGATGGATAGGTAGCTACTAGAAGGTGTTGAAAATCACATGAAGCTCACACACTGTTGGGTATTGTGCAATTTGAGCTGTTATTGAGCCTCAATTTAAATGAGTAGTGTGGTAGAAAATTGTGATCAGTACGTAACCTCGACTCTTTAACTAAGACTAACCTTCAAAAATTGAAACTACGGTCTACGACCATGTTTTTAGATATGCTTTTATATCCAGAAGTGTAGGACTCTTGTAGGTTGTCTCATTCCAGCGTCTACAAATTGCAATAGTTAATATACATTAATATCTATGTAATAGTATTTAAATAACTGTTAATCAAAAATGTTTATAATTCTTATTATCCACAGAAATATAAAAATGTAAACGACCGTCAAAAATATGTCGTAGAAAATTATATTGCTACAAAAATATTGTCTTCGTCTGATGCAGCAAATACATATAGACATTCAGAAATGATTTCATTGATAAAACATCTTATGAATATAAATTCCAAATCAGATTAAAAAAAATCAAACCTGTTATATTGTCTCTCTAGAATCTTAAGATTTTTAGATACTAAATTACAACAATATTTTAATATGTAGCAAATTAGAAAGTGCTGAATAAACTATTAAAAATAAAATTTACTTTTTAAAGAGAACGAAAGTGCCTAAAGATGGTTTTAATTATAACTTTGAAACTTGAATTTTGTAAATACAACACTTCAAAAACCTGCTAAAAATTATTTTATAACTTTTAATTTATAAATAAATAAATCAATTAATTAAAATAGTTAATTAAAGATATTATAATATGTACCACCGTTTTATTTAGGTATATATTAGTATATATACATATTACATATATATGAATAATTAATTAATATAAATGTACAAATAATCAAATATACCTATATGGCTATATTTATTTGTTAACTTATTTTTATGGATTCTAAGCTTTTCTGTTATACTCAAAGGAATGTTCAAAGCATTTTAAAGTACATTTAAGTACATTTAAGTACATTTAAGTACATTTAAGTAATTTAAATAGCAAGCCATTTGAAATGATCGAGTGTTAGCCTAGCTTATTATTAAATTAATTAATAATATTTAGTTTTTTTTATTTGCAACGAGTTGATAAAAATGTATAGGCTCCGGTCAAAAAGCTTGAAAATGTAATACAAAATCTCAGATAAGATGTTCTTTTAGCAATTTAAAATACATTGACATGATATTTTTTTATAAGCATTTAAGGTCAAATTTTTAAATTATTTTGTAGTTCAGAATGTATAAAATTTTCAACTTTGATAGCTAAGCATTGAAGAGCTAAACCGAAAAATCTAAAAAATATATGAACACAATTTTTATTTTTATTTATTTGCAGTTTAAATTTGGATCAGGTTTGATATTAAAAGAATAACAATAGTAAATACTTACATACAGGATGGACATTCGCCTTGGACTTTGATACTGTGTTACCAGTTTAACTAATAACAGGGACTATTATAGTGTTATAGTGGTTCAACAATTCAACATAAAACAATTAATTCTCTAGTAACATCATAGAACAATTTATAGTTTACAGTCAACATTTACAGTTATAATACTTTTACCAGTGATTATAAAAAGTATTATTTATAGTAAGAAACTACTATTTATAATTAATGTTAATACTTATGAACATCGCATTTAGTACTATTAATAATAATAAGTAATAACCAGATACGCCTTCATGGCTAGAGGATAGGCAACATAAAAAGCTAAACTATCGGCATTTAAATAATACAAAATACTAAATAGTTGGTATTCATGGGCGCCCTTGATCACTTGTAAAAATTAAAAAATAGTATGTGCTGTGTTAATCAGATATTTTGAATTTGACCGACAGTCAATCATGTGATCAACAGTGTGCCTATATTTTAGATAACATAAATACAATAAAAGATATTTGCTTCTAAATATTTTGTTTTTTTGTTTTATTCATTTGCTTTAAAAAAATGATTGAATAGTGTAATTAAAAAAAACACGCTGTTGCACAGATAAAGTTCTTCTTTATGTGTTGTGAAAATTTGGTAATTCTACAGCAAATATGGTGCGAAAAAAGTTGTCCCGCGTAAAACAGTTTTTGCTATGTTGTACATTTGTAAGACGGAGACAACACATGCGGGTGTGGCGCCCTTTTAACATATTTATATAAACATCATCTATACATTGTATTTTAATACTTTATAGTATATAATACTATTTATTACTATAATAAACAGTCTAATGCACTCAGATGCCAATCAAATTAATTTCAACTAAAATATATGCGTTACAATTTACTAATTGCAGGTTAATAAAATCCAAGTATCTTTAAGGCATATAAGTATTCGATCATAATACCAATAAGGAATATGTTTGATAAGGATTCCTTTTATATAAGGAAGTAAAAAATTACACAAAAGATTCTATTTAAAAGTAATCCCTATAATAATTTATTAAAAACAATAAATTAAAATAAATAAAGTATAAATAATTAAAAAAAATATACATAATTAATAGGTCAGACTACTATGGTACAAAGTGTATTGTTATACAAACAATAGGAATAAATATAAAGTATAATACTCAGTAAAAAAAAAAATATATATATGTAATAAAAGATTAACCTAATAATCCTTATAAGAAACCAATGCGGATGTGTATTGTGTACGTTTAAATGGTCAATTTAAGAGACGAGATCTTTGTTTTTAATCGGATTGAAGTCAAAGGAGAGCTGCTTTAGATATTGGAATATGAAACTGTTAAGATAAGGTATTTTTGAGTGGAAAAACTATTACTTAATTTGTATGATCGATGGAAACAGAAATTTAAACTTCGTTACAAGCCAAGTAGAGTTGACGGCAGTCATCTCCAGATCGTCCACGTCTTCCGGCGTCATAATATACTTCGAAAGGAGCATTACCAGTCCTTTGCAGCAAGAAACTTGTTGCGTATCTAAAATGGTAAATGATTTATTATATAATTATTATTTGGAAACGATCAAGCCTTTAAACCCGTAACTGAGAAACCATTATTATTAGATCAAATACATTAATATAAGCACATTCGTATTTTCAATAAAAATAAAAATTAGGATATTAATAAATATTATTGTCTTACGTTCCAAGCTGACAATATATGGCACTAGAACTTGATGTTTCGCCTGAACATTCTTTGTTAGCTTCGCATACAAACTTCTGAGCGCAAACATCATTAGCCGTATTCATGGTTTTCATATATCCCTATGTAACAAAAAAGGTTATTATTATTTC
Source organism: Myzus persicae (assembly GCF_001856785.1). Classification (NCBI taxonomy): domain Eukaryota; kingdom Metazoa; phylum Arthropoda; class Insecta; order Hemiptera; family Aphididae; genus Myzus; species Myzus persicae. The sequence continues at coordinate 59,903 of NW_019104298.1, forward strand.
AAAATAAAATATTTATTATACAGGTATATTATGTAGGTATCAAACGTCTAATATCTTACTTTGAACATGGATAAGCTGGCTACAGCTGCGTCAGACATAGTGTCTTTTTTACCCAAAGATCTAGCTGACATAGATCTGTGACTAAATGATGTCTTCAAAGCATCCAAAAGGTTCACAACAATATTGATGAACTGTTAACATCACGAATTTAATTGAAATATTACAATCACATATTAAGTCTTATAAAAACAGTTCCTATACAATGTTAGTTCGGGTGGTAGCTAAAGCAGTGTGTGGGTTTCTTACCTCTCCAGCTTGTTTGGCCATGGTGGCCACTTGATCGGGATCCCTGCTGCCAAGTACTGTAGATAAGACCGCCGCCAATACACCCTACGTACCGTGCCACCATATACCAATTCATTAAATATTTATAAAAAGAAGAGAAGCATGTTTTGATCCTAAGGACCGGGGACTTGAAGCTCATTATTACTTTATTATGTATATTAATTTAATGTTCACATAATATTATACATTTCAAATTTAAACATCGATGAATATATTTAAAGTGTAAACTGTAAATAATGTTGATACAATGATGATATATACATACATACATACATACTTAAATAGTATATATATATATATATATATGTCTTGTGGTACAGGTATGTACATATAGGTAATATCTAATAAACATTAACAGTAAAATTTTGAAAAAGTAATCTAAAAATAACTACATAGAAAAGATAAGCGACAAGTATATTTTATTGATTTTCTACACTATAAGCCAAAATAATAAAAGTCAATATGTACTATATTATAATGTGTTTAAATAAGTAAATATTCATTACTGTTGGTCTAAAAGTTTGTTACAAAAAATATATTCACATCTGCAATAGTAAATGCAATATTATTAGGTAGGTAGGTATAACTTGAATTTGATTTTAATGTTTTTAATATTGAAAATATAACCAAATGATAACATAACAACAATTACCAAGCATAATTGTTTAATTGTGCTAAAAAATTAAGATAGAAAATTATAACATTTGATATAATGTTCAGATCATTTAAGGAGCCGAATATTGTTTTGAATCATTTACTTAAAACTATATACATTTAATGACTTAATTATTTATGCATTATACTCAGAAGCTCAGAAGCTCATAAGTTATAATATTTGTACAAAATAGTATTATAACATTATTATTTAATAAAGTGACAGATTAAAGAAGGTGTATTTAAGTAAAATTCTCATATACTATAACCCCCGGTCCAAATTTCATTTATACATTTTTTGCGCTTAATGGATGGTTCAACACTTTAAACTACAAGACGTATTTCACATAATATTTTAATAACATTTATTTATATTTTAATTAGGCGATTATTAAATAAACGCATTGAAGTATATTTTTTTTCAAAGATTGAACAATCCATTATAATATGTTTTATATAATATATATATATACACAGTGTTTTTTTTTAATATTGTTATATAATTACCTGCATTGGTGAAGAGTTATCCACTTTGTCAATTCCGTCTCCCGCTACATTGCCACCACCCAAAAATGCGGTTAAAATTTTCAGACCTACAGACAACAAATTAGCCCAAGGTGATGTTGGAGCGATAGCCTATAAACAATAATTATAAATTTAAAATCATTAAAAATAATTATATTCCAATGTGTTGTAAATCCTGTCCAATATGGTATCATATCAATCTATAGTTTTTACCTGGTCGCCGTCCAAAACATCAGATTTGCTTGGTCCTGCCGCCTGACTTGCTGGATTGAACAGCATTTGCATAATCATTCCCAATACACTACTCCACGAAAAACCACCGGCCGCGTCTTGCTAAAATGTAAAATATTTACTTTTTAATGATTTTATATTCTTTTCTTTCACAATCATATTTTGTCATCTAACCGAAATTGAATTGGTTTGTACGTCTTCCAAGTCATTGCGATCTTCTACAACTCCGGTCGACGACACTACTTTTTTGCTAGCATTTGGTTTTTCGACGAATTTTCTTGCATCTTGTTCGGGTTGATAAACGGGATAATTTCCTTGATAGACGGGACGTTGTGGTTCATATTGACTAGGTGTTTGAGTATAAGAACGCTGTTCTTGTGGGTAGGTTAATACGGCAGGCGCCATCAATGTGGTTCCCATCAGGCACAGGAAGGCCCATCCTATAGCCTGTTTGTTGGCCATAATTTGATCTGCGAAAATAACTGCATTGTTAGAACACAATTTTTAATACGGTGGAATACTAGTTCATACATTACTAATTTCAGTGTAATATAGATTGTACAATACATATTTAATTTTTAAATGGGCATAGGCTTGTGAATAAATAAAAAAAACCCGAAAAGCAACAAAAATGAGAACCAAAGTATTGAATATTAATATATAATAAGTTTAAACTGTATAAGTTATAATATTTGTTATGAGTAGACGTGCTAGCTCGTTTAGCTCTCGTGTTCGTAGTAGTCATTATCTTAATTATAACGATGTATAAATAATTATATAATTAGATACAAAAGTCCAATACTTTATAAAACAACGAAATATAGCAAAAATAATACAAAAATACAAAAATATTTGTACAATAGTACATTTTTACAATAAAAATCCGAAACGTGCAATTTTTGGCGACAAACAATTTTCTTTAAATTAATCTACATCTCTTGATTTGGATTTGTAGCTTGTTTCTATAGAATTTAGAATACGCCATAAAAAGATGGAAAAGCACGGGAACCGGCCTTTAGTTATGACTTATAACTTATAAGCCATATTATACACATTTATATTTTAACTACATAAATTATAACTTATAAATGCCAAATTAAAATTTTTTTTCCATATTCAGTAAGAATTCAGTAAGAATTTTATCTATTTAAATGTTGTTTTAATTATGTTGTATATTATTTTGTTTTTTAATATTTATTCATACATGTTTATCATTCCAAATTACAATAATAGAACCGTTATCCCTATTTTCATCTTGTTATATATTTTTTATATCATAATAATATAATAATAAAGTAACAACACTAAAACGATATTTGCAAACCGGTTTTACAATATTATCCAACGTTATTATATTATTATATTATTTGTGCAACTTTCTTCTAGTATCTATAGTGATATGTCTTGTCTTATTAGTTATTTCAGAGTTCAAAAACCTTGCATTTTACACGTCAACGTCAATGACCCTGATCGTTGAAATGTATTTTTATTTAACGTATCTTCGTAATAAATATCGAATTGATACAACAATAAATAATAATGTAACCTATATGACTTTTTACCTAGTGGGGACCTATGCTTTGCCAACAAATTATAGTTTCTCCTAAAATAATTTTGTATGTGGTTCTTATAAGACAAATACACAACGAGTATAAAATTTATTTATTTCATCAGCCATAATTTATAAAACCGTTACTATTAATTTTGATGGTTTAAAACAATAATTGTTATTTTTTTTAAGGTTAGGTTATACATTATATAATAATAAATTGTTTCAAATTTTCAGATATCAAAAAACGCTATACTTAATTATATGGTTAAATTAAAACAAGAGTTGTTAAAAGAAGAGTAATGAATTTTGCATTATAACTAGTGGCTGATGGATTAAAAAAAATGTAGTCTTAATATTAATTTAGTATCATAGATAATATTAAAGAACTTAATTATAAAGTATTAATTATTATCATTAATAAAAACCATCAATTGATACCAATGTAGTAAATAATAATATTACTTACTGTAAACTGAATATGTGTCTAAGTAATTTTGTGTAATATAAATTATAAATATTAATTTGAACATAATATAACAATCATTAATTTGAAATTTTATTGTTATTATTATTTATAGCATTTAAATTAGTTTAGATGTAGTTAAATATTAATTTTTACAAAGAAATATTATGATTGCAGTTAACTGGTAAGTACCTCCTAAATTACATTTCATGCGTATTTAGTTGTAGATTAAAATATTTCATTAATTAATGAGTCAGTAAAGTTATACCTAGTATTTATTTAGGTTACAACGCGTTTAATCAATAATGGCGTAAGACAGATAGTTCTTAACTAACCCATAAAAAAAATACCAAACAGTTATGAATATTATGAAATTGGACGATACAATAAGCACATTTTGCACGAATTACTAATGAATATTACGAACTATATTTTACATAATGGGTATGGCACTGCAGCGGGTACATAGTCACGATAACGATCCACCAATTGCCATAATATATTTGGATGCTATTTCAAACGATAAATACCACTCGCAACCACTTAGGGTTAATGGGTGTGTTGGCCAGGACTCAGGAATTTCGTTTGGCCAATTTCTACCTACTTGACGGACGACGGTTATATTTTGGTGTATACATATTATTACCTATCAAAATTATGTTTACGTGGTTATGTCCCGATCTTCGATAAGAGAAAGAAATACTTTCGTCGCGGTTTTAGCATTAGACCGTGAAACATAGGTATCGATGTAGGTATATATCATTTTTTTATCGGATAATATTTTAGAGTAGGTATATATTTAATTGTATTGTCTTGTTCTGTCTAGACGCTTAGAAAGTAAACATGATATGTAGGTGATCCTATCTAAAAAGTAAAAACGTGTCAAATCAATTGTTTTAAAAGGAAAAATAAATGTATCTATCTACTTTTTTTATGTTCACACGCACTGCATTGGATGAGCTTATATAGTAGCGAAATAATAATAATATAATGTAAAATGTATGCCATGCAGATGTGGATTATAAATACATTTTGATTTCTATGAGTTAATTTTTATGGTAATGGAACGAAATCACTAGCTATTATAATTTATGAGATGTATATCAATGTCGGCATACAATTACAAAGACAATGGATTAGATGTTTACACCGTTCACGTAGTGTAAACAAACATAATTCTAATTAACACAGTTTTTTTTCATTGTACCTATGCTTATAACTATTATATTTACCTCTTTTAATTAACCTAATTCAACGGATTACATTTTGATAATTATTAAAAACGAACAATAAATTGAAAAACTCATATTTTTAGAATTGGATGTGTTAGTTGTGTACACATTATAATATCTGTAATTGTTGTAGTTTAGCTTTTAGGTAGTTATACAAACATATAAATGTATTAGTTTTTTCAACTATACAGGAAGTTATTAATTAGTTGTAAAATAATTTTAATCTATTAATCATAAACACTTTACATTAACACCTCTCAAACCATTTTTATTCCAACTTTTAAACCGTGAATTCGTGTATCTACTGGGGGATTTATGAACAATGAAAGTATGACGGCCGAGATTTAAAAAAAATATATTTTTAACAGAATGTGCACTTCAATATTTATATGTATGCATAACATTAATTCTGAACATTATAGGTACTAACCTACAAAACGATAAAAATGGATGTTATTAAAACAGCGTTCAGTCGGAGATCTTTGGAATGCAACTGCCGACCAAAAGTGGCCCACGCTTAACCTTGACCACCATCGCGCCTGTGTCACGCACACGCAACAATAACCAAGTAACCCACATAGTCCGGTCAGTTACTTTCATTTAAATAGTAAATACCTACCATACTTTTTCTTATTTAAAGACTGTCCCGTCATTGTTTTTACTTCCTCGTAATAATACACTAATATATATATATTATATTCCGTTGACCTAGATTTTGGTACCTAGGTACGATTTTCCCATAACCCATAATTAATAATTTCGATGTAATATATGTATTATGTATAATATTATATTTACAAGTAATAATATCTTTCGAATGTACACAATATATCTATATGTTATATACTTAAGACGATAATCTTATTATTGAATATTGTACAACCTATATACAATAGAAACTATTTCGTACTGTATACAATGTATACATCTATTATCATCGCATTTGACATATATTATAATACATATAATATACTAAAGTTAACATATTTTATTCAAAGCTACGTTTTTATGCCCGCGCATAACGTCTGGTATTAGTCATGATGGCGACTTTGTCGATAGATGATTTCTTTGTACAAATTTCACTTTGTAATTGGAACCGATATTTATGCCTATGACACATAGTTGTTGGGAGAAAGTTCGGTGAAATCATCTCGTCGACCTCATCGCATAGACCGATGTACACGGCGTCGCGTGAATCATATATTATAGTATATTATACAGTATACACGTCAAAATGTAAAATACAACATTTTATATGAGGTGAAACAATAACATAAGTATTATAATAATCGACTACACTTTTCAGACGTTATGCATATTATATAGGTACCTACTATATATACTTAAATTATAATTGCACCATTTTATTATTATTTAATTACTTAATAGACCGTAGCACTGGACTAAACGGATACGCTGACCAGCCGACTGATCGCTTAATATATATATAGTAGGTAGTAAATTGTTAGATATATCCAAATAATTAAAATACAGTTATTTTAAATTATTGTCGTGCTATAACGACGAAGATACGGACATTGAGAACACACAGATTTTACTATTACTATAATATGAAAAATATATTAATATAAAAACGAAAACAAGCAGATTTAAAACGAATTTTGTACACAGTTTATTTTAAGTATGAACAGATCGTTGATACAAAAAGTTTCTTATAAAACTATAATATACAAATATTAAATTTATAAAGTATAAGTAACAACGTAAAGTGTTCCAACTTATAATAACGAAGTACAATAAATACCTACACACTATCATATTATGGTGTATTACTTTATTAGTAAGCTAAATGTAGTCACACATTTTTGGACATAAAACTGGAATATTATTAATATATAAATAGATAAATATAATATATACTCAATAGGTACCATAAAGCAATATATATAGTATCTATGTCATACAACGTTAAATTTATAAACATCCTTTATAAGTCAAAGTATTAGAAATATGTATTGAGTATTTTAAAATTGTAATTCGAAACAAAATGAACGATGGTTGTCTCCAGTAGTAAAATAAAATAAAACTATATTAAATTTCATGCATTTAAATATTATTATTATTATTGTTCTTACCTGCGTTTAAGTCTCCAAAATAAATTCTTCTTTCTGTTGTCAAAGACAATGTTTCTATACTAATATATAACTATTCAGTAATTTTTAAAGTTGAAATATATTAATGTGATTTTAAACAAATGTATAAATTCAGCAATATTGGAACTTCTTTTTCTCGGACGGTTACTGCGATGCGACTGACGGAAGGTAAATGGCCCCTGTACAGACTATAGAGTGCAACCGGTTCTCATTCCGGCAATCCCTCCTTGAACTTGTTCCGGCCTCCGCGGGTGACCCACATTTCACGACCACCACCTCCACCACCACCATTATTTATTCGTATACAAACGTATAGTAACGATGGACATCATTAATTTTATTTTTAAACAATTTCTTCCGTAACAAAGATTAAGACATGAATAAATACGATTTTATTTATTATGTACAAATAATCACATGCAACAATATTTATACAATTACATGTAGGTACTTTATAATTTATATACATAATATTATATACATATATATATATATATATACCTACGTCCTACATATATCATATACGCATATGTACCTACATAACATATTATATGTTATATAGATTTAATCCTACGAATATTTGAGCATTATATTATTCATGTTTTATAATAAAAGTTTTTATGATTGGTAAAATTATAATTTTTATTGTTCTCGTTTATGTAACCCCTTCTGCAGTACAACTTATATATTTGCACATATTTTTTTCATTTTATTAAGAATGTATTATTATATGAGCACGATCTATACAGATTTACGCAGAATTATTCATAATAAGTACATTAGGTACCTATGTATAATAATAGGGCGATAAACATGGAGGGAAGTACACGAATACGCGCGAATAATCACCCATTATCTAATTATACTTAGCTTGGAATCAAAAGGTTAGAGAAAATTAAATCAAAAGATCATCACTTTCATTTAATTCCGTGGTGAGGATTTTCAGGTATAATGAAAGGGTAAACGTAAACTTAATTATAACTATATAGTTAGCTACAACATTAGTGAGTGGATTCCAGCAGTTTCTAGTCCATAGTAAAAACGTTTGTAAAAAAGTGTAGGTACCTATAGTTACATCCTCTAATAATTTATTGGAATGATCATTGTGAAGGGTTGAATCATTGAGACAAAGGATGGACTGTGATGGTTTGAAATACTTAAATTTTATTTGAGGTCGATTTTTTAACCAACCCCCATAGTTATATGTATATACATATATTACCTTTCAGAGTGCCTTGTAAATAAAATGCTTACTTTTTAAATAAAGTAGTATTTTTAGTAAATTTGTTTTTTCGAAAAGTATACACTACATGACATAGGTAAATTGCAATTATTTTGTAAACATTGTGAGATATACTTAACTTAATAATATTACTTTAAACATTTGAATTATAGGTACCATGAACATAAAAAAAAAATGATCCACTAAATAATTTAAAGTGATACGGTGGGAGGGGAGTGGGATCATACTTGAGAAATATAAATTGTATCAACACGAAAAACCCTTGAATAGTACTTATAAAAATATTCAAGGATTTTAAAATATAAAAGTTGAGTATATATAAAAATTCCAAAAATCAGAATTTGAATAAATTTATTATTAAAGGATTTATTATAAAAAATAGGAGCGCAAGAGTGTTTGGTGAATCACACTATGTATATATTTATACAATTTATACAATTCATAAAACGAATAAAGAATAAGTATTTTATAACAAATAAATAAACATGTATAACACAGTTTACAATTATATATATAAATATGCCTAAAACAGTTATCTAGTATACACAAATGAAATAATTTAATAACCTAGTAAATTGAAGTCTACATTTATAAAAATAATTTTTTTTCATTCATAAACATATAAATAAAAACTGTATATACTAAACTCTACATATATAGTCACAGTTTTTTTTTATTAACTATATAATTGTTTTCATTTTTATAATTATTAAAGCAATATTTTTCACAAAAATTGTTACAGATCATGTAGTCTTGGTAATTTTACTGCAGCAGCTGAATAACGTTTATAAAATGTATAGGTATTAGGTGAGTACGAGGTACTAATATTTTTTACCTACATATTATTTTTTATGAATCAAGTCATTATATATACAGGTACAGTTGTGGTCGTGGAATATACCGTAACTAATATTGGTTAAGTTATGTTTTAAATTTTATTTCTGTAATACAGAAAAATAACTGGAATAGTATTGAGGACGTGATATTTTTTTATGCATTAAGCATTTTAATATTCATCTAAATCTGGCTATAGCATATAACACGCTTATTTAATGTAACAATTAAAAGCGTTACAATGCAGTATGCAGCAAAACTCGGTAAACAACAACAACAGGTACGATGAACTGAATAAATAATTGTAAATTAAAAACAGATTTGAAAGTGAACAAATTGCAAGATGAGATCATCACGAATAAAATAAAATAAGTACCCTAAATCTGAATCATTATTGAAAACCACATGAAGACACTCTGTAGTAGAAATCTGCCTGACTGTCTACATGACCACCTAAACTTATTTTGTTTTAAGTCAAAACTAGTGTATGTATAGTAATATAAAAAATTTATGAATTCAAAAAGCATTTATAGGTAGACTGAGTTGGGCAATGGATTATTGAACATTGACCATATTGGTATGAATAGGTGTGTGATACGTATACGTATGTACTATTTTAAATGATAACAACATGCAATTAATAACAAATTATTACTGTATTATATTTAAACAATCCACAGCTAGGCACACGTGCGTTATATTTATATATTAGTTAATACTAGATACAGTGATCGTAGTACATAGCAGTCCAATGTTGCTAAGTACTTGCAGAATACTTTTTAACTATGAATACGTATTTTGAATACTTTCTCGAAATGTCTGTGTTTAAAATCAAATACTATTTAATAATTCTTTTAAGTTTTTATAAATGTTTGTATACATTTTGATCACGTAAAATAAAAATACAATTGAGAATATATATTTATTTTATGTAATAATATATTTTTTTACTGTGAATTATATACTCGGCTGAAAATCAAATACTCCGACAGAAAAAACAGTCGAGAGTTTTAAAATTCCACCAAATGATGAGGTATACAAATGTATGCTTTATCAAATTAATATTCGATAAAAATCGGTTCAGTTGATTTATAAAGTAGAAAAAATATTTTGTAAAAATTTGAAAGTATTATTTAACACAGTGACTATACATGAATAATGTTTTCAAGTATTTTTATTTGTACTCAAATTTTTGTTGAATATTCAAATACGTATTTTAAATGCTTTTCAAAATAAGTACCCGTATATATGTACTCGAAATTGCTTAAAGGAATTTTTACAAGACTTTGGCATACCTATTATAATATATACCAGCAGGCTGTAAATTGGATCGTTTTAAAAATAAAATAATAATAATTTCGTGAAATCATAATAACTATTTGTACAGTCATATTATATAACATTTGCATAATAGCTATTAGATATTCATACAATTGTTTTTGTTTCGTTACTATTTAGGTACCTATACAGCAGGATGTACTACATATGATGAAACATGCACGGTCACCGAAAGTCGATCGGTGGAAAATTAGCGTACTTGAAGAACGAACAAGCATCAAACACATAAGATCTTTTTCCTGTCAACTTCCTCATGATCCCAAACACGACTAAAGTATGTAAGACTTTAGTGTTATGTATGTATAAACATAAATTATAATAGTTTCTCTTTTTTCTGTAAATTATTAAAAAATATTTGACTGAACAATGACTGTTAGTAAAAGCGTAACATATGGGTAGGTACTATATATGTTTCATAATAGTAAACATAAATTGCATTGTATGCTGACATAATTATTGAAATCATTTAAATGTTCCAATCAAGTTATGCAATCAACACTATTTCGTTTAAACAATGATAACGACATAAACTTAAAACGCGTTTTCTAAAAATTAAATAGAATTATAAATTTTGGGTAAGTAAAAATGTATAATTTCAGACTATCCAATTTATATAATATATGGAGAGATCATATTTTGTAAGATAATTTTAAAATTAACTTCGCACGTAAAAATATTGTTTTTTTCTTTATACGTACGATATAATTAACACGAAATATAATTGTATTAGCCGTATTAAACACCATAGCGTTACGGTACAGACGAGACAGGAACACCAATTTCACAAGTCTTGAAAGAGAACCATTATACCAAATGCGTAGTAATAAGAAGTACCTATAAAAAATATAATAGTATAATCTTCAGACGATTTATTATGTCCCGTTTTCGTGTGAAATTTCCGTCATTTTAAAGAATATATCGATTGACGATAACGGATAAATAACTATCGTACATATAATATAATATATATAAACTATAAATAGGTGTTATGTGCACATAGTATGCGTAGGTAATATAGGAGGTATAATATTTCATTAAAACTAGTGTTCATCTATAACAGGGGTCAGGAACTTTTACTTAAGAAAGAGCTCTTTTTTCGAAAAATTACAAGACCATGATGTCCAGGGAGCCGCACAGGTTTGAATAACCTTTTTTTTAGTTGTAACTGTTAGTATATACAATATATTATAGAATATTAGAATAAAGATAGTATTATTATTTTATTGAAAAATTGGTAGGCATTAAAAACATAATGATACGTCTTAAATTTAGAAAATATAGAAAAACTTTATTTCATTAATTAATTATTATTATTGTTTATACAAATATAATATTATTTAACTAAATATAATAATTAATAACACACAAAACAACGTTTCTACTTAATATTAGTGGGAATTTTCCAAAGAGCCGCATGCGGCTCCTGGGGTTCCCGACCCCTGGTCTACAAGGTTATAGTAAATTGCGAATTGAGTCAAACATTTTGAGTAAGTAGAGTATAACTCACAAAATTTGTTTTGAACATTCAAATCATAAATAATAAATAACATCCGGGTCCGAATTATCATCACCATAAACTGAGCCGAGGTGAACAGAGCGAGTCAAATGTTAGGAACCGTAGTTGTGTGGACCCAATTTGGATAGTTTTGAGTTTTAAATGAATATTAAATGAATTAAAAATGGCACATTTAAATAAACTATTCACTTAATCGTCTACATTAATTACCTACTTTCCGGACGATTTGAATAATTTAGTGTAAGACTTCAAAGTAACCTGTAAAACCAAAATAAATAACTACATTTAAGTCTGTAATGACATTTGAACAGAGTAATTATTTTAGCGAAACAGCTAGTCCGCTGTACCCATAAGTCATAACCGTTGAACATTTAAATAATTTAAAAATATCAAATAAAGAAACCAAAGTTTGTCAAAAAATAAACTCTGTACATCACTCTGTAAATAAGTACATCTACTTAACAATATGAACATTGTGACATTAAAAATTGTGTTTCGTTTTGACTGTCAAAAGTTGAAGAATATGAGGAATGAGCTAAATTGTCAATTTTACGAAATGTTTCAATATTGTTATCGAATAATTCGTGTTATACATAATATATGTAACCTTTAGACACTGTCTATATATAAGTGTATAATATACAGTCATAAAGTCGTATTTGCGGTGGGAGGGGGGGGGGGGGGGAATCCTACCATGACATTTATTTTAATATATAATATTATATAATATATAAAGGCTTACATATCCCGTCACTTACTAGAAATCCTCAAATCCACGTTCTAGACTTAAAATAAAATGGCATAGAGATCATTTAACTTAATCTTATAATAATGCAACTTCGAAGCTAAGTTGCTATAAGTGCTACTACTGGGTAGCTCCTTATTCAAGTAACTTCATAATGTTTTTGTTATTCCCTTCTCACATATACTTATAGTGCTTAATTGTATAGATTGTATATTTCTTGTAAAAAAATATATATATGTATATAATATTAATAGTAATGCGGGGGCGTTATCCCGTGATTTATCTTGGAAATAATGAATATAATATTCATCCCACCCATAAAAATTCCTGTCCACGCCACTGAGTGCAATTTATATAGGGGAGGATGATGGTAGCATGCTCGCGACCCTGCATATGTACTATTTTTAAACGTCAACGTTTTAACAGGGTGAAAAGGGTGATTCACCAAGCATGCTCGCCCCTTTTTTTCTTCGATAATGCAGTTATTCAAAATCTGATTTTTTAATTTTTAAGTATACTTTAAGGCCATAATTTCAAATTCTTGAGATTTGTTGTACTACTTAAGGAATAAGGAGCGTCCTGTGGAGATACAGCAATCGTTACAAATTTCTGTTTTTCAAATGGTAACACCCCTATTTAACTATAAATTATACAGTATATAATTTTTCTGACATTTTTGACGTATCAAAATCAAAATTCGTACTAGTAGTTTTTGAGTTATTTAACTTTGGGTCCATAATAATGACTAATGAGTTTATAAGATATGAGGGCAATGCTGATTTGAAAATTGAAGTTCTTAATATTAATGTATCGATGTTAATAATTTGTAAAAATGGCCCAATTATAATAAATGCTATATACAATTTACTTCAATTTTATAACGTAAAACCAGTTTAAGGGCTATTATCCTTCATACAAACATTTTAATAACTAAGAAATTACTTATTCGAATTTTGAATGCGGTTTATCAAAATTTTCAAAAAAATTATCCACTAATTAATTTACAGTAAAAGAGCCCTTCTCATTTGAGAAACAGAAGTTCGTATCACTACAGGACACTTCTTAGGTAGTACAAAAAAATTCAAGGATTTAAAAATATGGTTTTTGAAAAAATAAAAAAAAATCAAAAACCAAAATTTGAATGAATTTATTATTAAAGGAAAAAATGGGGGTGCCCGTGCTTAGTAAATATATATTGTGTAATAGACAACAAACCAACAGGTTATTATGTAGTATTATACAGTCATGAATCATAAACGTTTGCACAAATCTGCATTTGTAAAAGACACAAGAGCGGATGTTATTCGTATGATAGCTAACAAATACATAAATCGTTATTTTGTGTGGGTTTTATGGAGACGGAACTGTTATGTCTTATGTGGAACCATGGATGATTCATTAAATAATTCGAAAGCGATTTTTGTATCATTTTTAAGATGATTCAGAAATTCAGAATGGAGTAATTAGGTATGCCTTATCACGCACTGTTACTAATATAACTATTTAAATTATGACATTGTTTTTTGATTTGTAATTTTATTTGATTTAAGTTTAAATTTGTGTACTTATAATAAGTGTGTGAATATGTGATGGACTAGTGCAAACAAAGAATTATAAACTATTGGCTACTGCACACCCTAAAATGAAAAAACCTAGTTTTACTTATTTCTTAATTCTTACTATGAATTTTCAATTCAATCCAATTTAATAATAGGAAATTAAGTTTCATGAAAGATCTACACATACGTTTCTACTTCTATTTCATACAATTATTGAGTACATACATACACAATAATAGTTATAACTTATATAGGTATATTGTATTATTGTTCTAAATTTTTAGCTTAATCACAATACATTAAAATGTGTTTATAGATACGTATTACATAATATTATTTCATATAGTTACAACTTATAGTAGGTACCTCCTACGTTAGATATTTTATTTAGAAATATTAAGTACTAGACCTGTTATCTGAAATCGAAATTTTGTAAGTATATTGCAGTTACTTCTACTATATCAATACTCAAACTGTATTAATTACTATCATTAATACAAATAATTCATAATTTTCTTATGAAGATGAAGAATTTTGTATTATCCGATGGCCGATTCCTAGGCTGGTGCATACTATATATTTTGTTTCGTGGAACGAGGGAAAGCGATCATAATGACTTTCTTCAGTATAGACCGGTATAGATGGATAATAATAATAATAATGAATGGTTAACTTTTTTTTATTTTTATTTTTTTATGACAAATCAGAAATACCTATGTGGGAAACCTGTACAAACCCGTACGCGAGTTTAGCTTTCTTACGTCGTAATTATCCATGTGCATTGTGCACCCATTCTACATATTAAAAAGGTAAAAATTGAATTTATAAAAATAAAAACTGAAAAATCGTAAAAAAAATTATCTAATAGGTTAGGTATATACTTATATATTATACATAAATTAAAAGGGATAATTATTTTGATCATTAACTTTTGTGTTTACCTTATGATATAAACTTGTAAGAACATAATGTAATTATATTGTTCTAATGGCTTTAACTTTTAACGTTATCCGTTTTATTAGCACTCAGTCGCCATAGGTGAAACAAAGTGTGATTACTGATTCATACATTATTACGAAATTGTTAAAACCAAAATTAATATAGATGTAATATAACATTATAACTACAACATTTTCTGAAGACGTAATACTTTCGAAAACAAGAAATTCCAGGTCAGGATGTACAATCAATTTGTACCTATATGTGAAATTCCAATTGTCAATCCACACAATGTATAAGCACAGAGATATACATTATACGCGTTTAGTATAATATGTTATATGCTTTCATATTCCAGATGGAGTGTGACTCACACGTTATTATAATTATCCCACCCAGTCTGATTAAATGATTGACGAATGTTTAACTTAAAATTATATTTTATAGGTATGTTTTATAGAAGTTAATTTGCAAATTGAAGACTAGCAATCTGTCTTGACGTTCGGTACTGCGAGACCACAAAGTTATGAAACCATTTTCATCCATTAAATAATAATAATTTCGGTCTTAGTTAGACCATTCATATTTTGTACCTACCATTTAAGTTTTCACGACACTCTGTATAGGACATAGGTATAGTTATATATTAGTTTTATTTGAAAGTTACGAGTAAATAATTTTCTTTGCGAAATATTTGAATCCAAAAGTTCCAAAACACAATAGTGTCATAACTCATAGACCTTGTAAAATTGTAGGTATCTTACACCTAGAGTATAAAATATGTATTGCAATACGGGGATGGGTCAAAGTTAGATTTATAAGATAAAATGAATGCATTTAGTCATTTATTTCACGTTTCTTCTACAGCTGTAGCACAGGATAGATTTAAAATAAAAAAACCTTTAAATACAATTTAATCTATTCTGTAGTTGTAGGTTGACAGGTAGCATTGTCATATACTCAATTGTAAATGTTATCGCATATCTGGGTTACAAAAATAACCCAATAATATTATTTCATGAATTACAATCACAGAATGGTTCAATGGTCACATTGTTTTTTTTTTCCAAACAAATTATAGCACAATTTTGCCTTTAACTCTTATGTATCTAGGCGTACTTAATATTATTATTATTTTACGATGGGTATCCTGAATGTAGAAAAAAAAAGCCACGGAAAAAAAGCCAATTTATTTATTTAAAAATTTAGTTACCTATATTAAGTGTTGTTAATTATATTTTGAATTATCTAACATTCTATTCATTTCTATATGCTTGCATATTTAGTGTTTTTTTAGAGCTACAAGTCCTCTGCCCTAGTAATGAATATATTGATTTTACAATGTGTATTTTTTTATTTTTATTATAAATTTAATAAATTTACTTATTTAATATTTTTAACTTCTACTTTTCTGGTGGGAAAATAATTAAATACAAATTTTATACTATATAATAATATAACTTAAACTGAAACATGTACTTTTGAAAAAAATCACCCTGTACAAAGTATATAATAATCAAAAAAATGTAAAATAAGATTTATAGAGGTAAAGTATACCTTAAAATTAATTATAGTTCATACTGCACAGTGCGGCATGTAGGTACCTACATTTAAAAAAAATCACCCTGTGCATAGTAAATACGTTAAAAATGACTAGGTGTAAGACATAAATCAATCAATTAATTTCAAGATAATATGTAGTTTATCCACAAAGTATCATTTTATTTTTGTCCAATTGTGACATGTTGGAAATTTACTGAAAGAAATTCCCTTAAAACCGTTTTTGGGTAAAGATAGATTATATATTTGTTAGATTGTTTCATAAATTTCTTTCAGTCTCACATATCCATCTCCAGAGATAGCATATGTCTTATTTTTCAATATTAAAATTTTTATTAGTAATTAGTGTAACAATGGAAATAATAAATTCTAATAAAAATAATATTAAATGATGTTATTTTTTACGTGGATTTTTTTCCGTGGCTTTTTTTCTTGGCTTTTTTTTCTGACAACCGGCTTTCCTATAGCTTCAATTTGATAATTGTTTCTAAGCCACAGAATGAGTAGTTTTAAGACTTATAAAAAAACAAAAAATTAGGCTAATGGTGGTTCTGATTTTGGAAAATCAATTATTTCACCCACCAATCTACTTTTTTTTACACGGTGCTTTATAATCCGTAATAAATACGTATAGTAAATTAGTAAGTCCACGACGAATCATCGTAAATATAAATTATACGTATAAATCGATTGGCATTTCTAAACAGAATTTTTAAACATCTAATCTACAGACTATAATTATAATGTATATCCCTCGTAGTGCCTACTATCAAATATTTTAATTTTCAATGTGCGATGACCGTCATAATAATAATATAGACGTTTAATCCTCCGTGTTCGGGCTGGGGTTATTACATTATATACCTATATGTCGTCTTCTTATATTATAGTAGACGATTTTTTTTTATTTATATATTTTTTATTTTTTTTTTTGTATTATATATATTATTATACTATATCAACCTAGATATGATGGTGTTGTGGCATGCGATCATTCCGTATTACCGTTACGAAGCTGACCCACCTGTGTGTGTATGTCTTCAAACAAGCGCCTGTAACACACATTCCATTCCTTCCTCTCACCCAAACACAACCGGTAATCGTATGTACGATAATAATTAACGTGTGTGTGTGTGTGTGTGTGTCGCCTCGCAACCTAAAGTGATGACCCAGAAGTATAATATTATTATAGTATTTATTATTATATATATATATTATTATGTATAATCGCCGTTGTGATTTTGTTTTTGTACACACTTATCCTGCCGCCCGGACGACATTAACGTGCCGTAGTCCAGCTATTTTCACTGCCGTTTACTATATACACACACGTCACACGCACACACATATTTATGTGCGTTATTTTATATACATATATGTAATACCTACATATACGTATAATGTTATGATGTGGTATACATACGCCGCAGGAACGCAGTTGAATTAGTGTCAAATGGTTTTATATATTATGTTCCTCTAAAATTCACCTACATATTATTAGGTATAAGTAGGTACCTACCTATATTATTAAAGAGATGAATATTTTTTCCCTAACATTTTATATTCGTTTTGGATTGTGCGACATAATCTACAAAATTTAAATTTTGTCAATTCTATACTAGGTATATGTAAAACGGCGATGTTAATGTCTTTTTTATTTTGAAAATCCATTAACATTTTATAGGTATATTATTAAGTATTAAACGTAGTGATGCCTATATTTTTAGTATTACACATTTACACGTCTTATCGCGTATTGATGTGAATACATCAATGTTCACCTATGTAATGTCATATGAATTGCAATAGTTCAGAATGTCTCAAAATAAATGAAATCAGTACATAACCAAATACAAAACCAAAACACGCATGCAATAATATTTTTCAGTATGAATGTATAGAATTATTTGACCTTTGGGCTATATTTTCGATTAAACATACGATATAAATAAAATACTTTAATATACCTATTCATATTGTTTTTAGACCTAGTTGGTATAAAGAATATTCGCAATTCGAATCTCGTCCGTCGAAATTCAAAATAACTCAAAAAAATATTTTCTATTTTATTGTTTCTGCAAAATAATTACACAATTAATAAGTTTTTCACAATATTTTTCCATACACATTACACATCAATCATGATAATACCCCATCGTGTTTTTTGTTTCCTTAAGGCTGAGTACTATCGAAATACATATGCAAGTATACAGGGCTATCCAACAAGTATGCTCACCCCCCTTTTTTTCTTTAATAATGAAGTTTTTCAAAATCTGATTTTTGGACTCTTTAAATATACTCAAAGACCATATTTTCATATTCTTGAGATTTTTTTGTACCACTTAAGGAGTGTCCTGTGGTGATACACACTTTTGTTTTTTCAAATGGGAATCCCACATTTTTACTGTAAATTATTTAGTGGATAATTTTTTTGAGAATTTTGATGTATTGAAATCAAAATTCGAACAAGTATAGTTTTCTAGTTATTACACATTTTGTGCTAAGAATAATATAGTTTATAATAGGGAAGAAGGATATGCTTATACAGTATACGCTGTTATATATAGTCCATACAAATAACATAAAATAAGACGTAATTTTATATTTATTTAGTCAAACACTTCGGTAATGGTAAATATAGCAAGTAAAATCCTTCTGGTTTAATTTAGTTATTTTTCTTATTCCGCGTGTAAAACTGTATAAGCATAACCCTATTTTGGACTATTATCCTTAGTACAAATTGTCCAATAACTAGGAAACCACTAGTTCGAATTTTGATTTCGATACATCAAAATTCTCAAAAAAATTATGGGCTATATAATTTACAGTAAAAAAGTGGGGTTCCCATTTGTAAAACGAAAGAGTGTATCGCTACAGGACACTCCTTAAGTGGTACAAAAAATCTCAAGAATATGAAAACATAGTTAGGTTATGAGTATATTTAAAGATTCCAAAAATCAGATTTTGAAAAACTTCATTATTAAAGAAAAAAGGGGAGTTAGCATACTTGTTGGATCACTCTGTATATGTAGCTAAAATGATAAATATATTTTAATAGTTATTTTTTATTCCTTGTGTCGTACGCGGTATTATTACGATTAAAATTAATTTATAAATATTTTAGGTCATTATTATTGGAAATAGAAAATAAATTACATGTCAATGACTATTCGAAAAAAATATAATACGCTTAGAGGAAATTAAGTTTAAACCAATTACAAACTCAACTAAGGTTTAATTAGGTCTTAAAATCGTTGGGTTTATTCGGGAATAATGTAATCAGTTATATACCTAGGTAGTATAGTAGGTATATATATGAATATATATATATGTGTACAGTGTACATTTTGCAGGGCTATATAATATATTAATATTATAACAATAACATTATTTACATCCTAATTGGATGAGATGTTGGCAAAATTTGTATTTTCCCCCTTTATATATGAATCCTATACGATGGTCAATATTATATTTGTTAAAAATAGTTTTCGTGCACTACAATATTATATAAATTGTACTTATCATTTTTAGTAATAAATGATGCATTTTTTGGTTTTTTTAACGCAATTTTTTTTCTATAGGTCATTTTTCTTAAAAATTGATATATTTTAAAAAATAATAAATATTTGTACTATTATAATATATAAGTATGGAAGGTTTTTTTTGTGATTAAATTTACTGCGCTCAAGTGTTCCATAAGTGTCGTATACACGTCACAGTTTTACAGACGCTTACACGCCTATATAAATTATACACGGTTATTGTATTTTTTATCTACACATTGTATCGTATAATACCAATAAATAAGATAATATATTGACATTGACGAATAGATCGACGATTACCATCGCCGCGGTTTTAACAATTTCGCAAAATGTTTAGGTCATTTTTAATAGTTTTTAGGTTATTAATGTATTTTGTTTTTTATTATTGTTATTATTTTAAGTCTCACGTTCTACCTCTAAAAATCACATACTATTGTGGTTTCTAATAAAAAATATATGACGACGTAGGTATTTTTGGAATCTAGTTTACTTGCTTTTTAATGAAATAAACTTAAAACCTTTTGTGTCTTGTACATGAAGTAAGTAAACATATAAATATATGTGTAACGTTATATCTACGTGTAGGTATACGTTATTATTATGTACTGTAGATTTAACACTGCACGTATGTACACATTTTTTTTAAGGTGCACAGATTTACCGTTTTTTTTTTTAAATCAAATAACAGGTATGAACTTTACAAATTATCATAAACAGGTTACAGCAACCATGGTATAACTGCAGTCTATAAATGCGTAAAATAATCACAGTCTTTAAAAGTTGAAACACTACCCACAGCCTACATAATATGTATAAATAGGTTATAAGTAATTTTTATAATAAAGCAATTATGAAATATGTATAGTTACCATGTCATCAACAGGAACCTCAGAACCTGCAACTATGTATACGATTATGTCAATGTAAATATAATAATATGCAGTATTATGTTTTAATTATTAATTATAATATAATATATCATATTCTATTGATTATTTAACTGTTAATACCTATAGATACAACTTTTTTCGAACGAGATCATTTTTCAAACCAACGT
>NW_019104299.1:0-1599 GCF_001856785.1 Myzus persicae
ATCATTTTTTTATAATTTTTTTTATTTGTTTCTTTAAATAAATTTGCCTGCGGGCGCCCATGCACCCCTTCCCATTTTAATTTTTAAATTTATACTTTAAAATATTTTTTTATAATTTTTTTTATTTTGATTCTTAAAATTCATTTGCCTGTTTGCACCCATTTTCTCCATTCAATTTTTTTTTAATTATTTAAGTATAGTTCAATATTTTAAACCCATTTTTTAAATTTTGAAAACGAGTTAATACCTTTTAAAAAATCAGTGTTTCATTATCTAATTATTGACAATAAATCTAAGAGTTTAGGAATACTGATATTGTAGACTGCAGTCTTTAATATTTGTTTTTAATACTCATTTTTTCATTTTTTTTTTTTATTTTGATTCTTTAAATTAATTTGCCCGTAGGCGCAAATGCCCCCCTTCCCATTTTTATTTTTAAATTTAAAAGGCCAATCACTTATTTTATATATTTTTTTATTTGACTTCTTAAACCCATTTACCTGCGGGTGCCCATGCCCTCCTTCCCATTTTTATTTTTAAATTTAAAAGTCCATTCAATATTTTTATAATTTTTTTTAATTGACTTCTTACACTTATTTGCCTGCGGGCGCCCATGCCTCCCTTCACAATTTTTTTTTTGAAAATTTAACTCTAGTTCAATTATTTCAAAACCATTTTTTAATTTTTGATGGTCAGTTAGTGCCTCATAAATGTTCATTATTTTATGATCTTATTATTGTAAATAAAACTATGAGTTCAGGAACTTTGATATTGTAGACTGCAGTCTTTAATAATTAGTTTTAATACTAGTTTTTCAATTTTTTTTTTTTTTGATTCTTAAAATTCATTTGCCCACGGGCGCAAATGACCCCCTTCCCATTTTTATTTTTAAATTTAAACGTCCATTCACTTTTTTTATAATTTTTTTTATTTGACTTCTTAAACTCATTTGCCTGCGGGCGCCCATGCCTCCCATCACATTTTTATTTCTAAATTTGAAAGTCCATTCAATTTTTTCATTTTTTTTCTTAATTTGATTCTTAAAATTCATTTGCCTGCGGGCGCCCATGCCTCCCTTCCATTTTTATTTTCAAATTTAAAATTTTCCCAAATTTTTTATAATTATTTTTATTTGATTGCTTAAACTCATTTGCCTGCTGGAGCACATGCCTCCCTTCATATTTTTGTTTCCATAATTTAACTCGAGTTCAATTATTTCCAACCCATTATTTAATTTTTGATGGTCGGTTAGTGCCTCATAAATATTCATTATTTCATGATCTTATAATTGTTAATAAAAATATGAGTTTAGGAATTGTGATATTGTAGACTGCAGTCTTTAATATTATTTATTTTTAATACTCATTTTTTCATTTTTTTTTTTATTTGATTCTTCAAATTCATTTGCCCACGGACTCCCATGCCCCCCTTCCCATTTTTATTTTTAAATTTAAAATTCTATAACATTTTTCTATAATTTTGTTTTATGTGATTCCTTAAACTCATTTTCCTGCGGGCGCCCACGCCTCCCTTCACATTTTTTTTCTATAATTTAACTGTACTTACATTATTTCAAAACCTTTTTTTAAATTTTGATTT